>NC_079212.1:145601525-145901525 GCF_029633865.1 Lampris incognitus | reverse complement strand
GATTGACTAACACTGTCTTTGCAGGCCTGGGTGATTGCTCGTTACAAGTGGTAGACAATAGCTGTAAGGAGGAGGGAATTACAAATGACCATACTTTGCTGCTGACTGTCAGACAACATTGAGGGCTAAAAAATTCAATGGGTGTTTGCGTGGCAATTATTTAATTCCACTCTGACAGTACTTGAGGAACGAGACAAAAAACTCTTACAGTATTGTCACACGATTTTAATATACGTTCAATGAACAGACGCATCCAAGCCCAGGTGCTTGGATGTGCATCGATCAGTACAGTACAGTCTCTCTTATAGGGCAGTTGTCTGTTCTTCCCCTCTTTATCTCATGTCTTCCAGCTCTCATCCACCAAGGCCACTTCTCCAATTAGTGTGTACACACTTGCTACACTCAGTGAGTCTCCCATACAGCCAACAATTAACAATAAGCTCTTACTTGTGCACCTGGAGAAGACACTTTATAAGACTACCTGTGTTCTACTACACATGGACTTCAAGCATCCATCTATGCAATGTAAGGTCATGGTGAAAGATGAAAAGTAAGCAAACATTAAATAGAATTGCCCTCACAGTGTGTACGCACAAATTTGCCCATAATATTGATTGATACATGAGGCCCCAGGACAGTAGACACTATTACAGTACAGTAGCGCTTCTGGTGTCTCGAAAAGTACTCTATAAATGTAACGATTATTATTAATATTACATACTAGGACAGTAGATACTATAACAATACATACCAGGACAGTAGAAAATATAACAGTACATACCAGGACAGTAGACGCTATAACAGTACACATCAGGGCAGTAGACACTATAACAGTACATACCAGGACAGTACACACCAGGACAGTAGACAGTGTAACAGCATATACCAGGACAGAAGAAAGACACTATAACAATACACACCAGGACAGTAGACACTACAACTGTACATACCAGGACAGCAGACACGATAACTACATACCAGGACAGTAGACACTCTAACAGTACATAACCAGGACAGTAGACACTATAACTACATACCAGGACAGTAGACACTATAACAGTACATACCAGGACATCAGACACTACCACTACATACCAGGACTGTAGACACTATAACAGTACATAACCAGGACAGTACACACTATAACAGTACATACCAGGGCAGCAGACACTACCACCACATACCAGGACAGTAGACACTATAACAGTACATAACCAGGACAGTAGACACTAAAACAGTACATACCAGGACAGCAGACACTACCACTACATACCAGGACAGTAGACACTATAACAGTACATAACCAGGACAGTAGACACTATAAATACATACCAGGACAGTAGACACTATAACAGTACACACCAGGACAGTAGACACTATAACTACATACCAGGACAGTAGACACTATAACAGTACAAACCAGGACAGTTGACACTATAACTACATACCAGGACAGAAGACACTATAACAGTACATACCAGGACAGTAGACACTATAACAGTACACACCAGGACAGTTGACACTATAACTACATACCAGGAAAGTAGACACTATAGCAGTACACACCAGGACAGTAGACACTATAACTACATACCAGGACAGTATACACTATAACAGTACATACCAGGACAGTTGACACTATAACTACATACCAGGACAGTAGACGCTATAACAGTACACACCAGGACAGTAGACACTATAACAGTACATAACCAGGACAGTAGACACTATAACTACATACCAGGACAGTAGATGCTATAACAGTACACACCAGGACAGTTGACACTATAACAGTACGTACAAGGACAGTAGACACTATAACAGTACATAACCAGGACAGTAGACACTATAACAGTACATAACCAGGACAGTAGACACTATATCAGTACATAACCAGGACAGTAGACACTATAACTACATACCAGGACAGTAGACACTATAACTACATACCAGGACAGTAGACACTATAACAGTACATAACCAGGACAGTAGACACTATAACAGTACATAACCAGGACAGTAGACACTATAACTACATACCAGGACAGTAGATGCTATAACAGTACACACCAGGACAGTTGACACTATAACAGTACGTACAAGGACAGTAGACACTATAACAGTACATAACCAGGACAGTAGACACTATAACAGTACATAACCAGGACAGTAGACACTATATCAGTACATAACCAGGACAGTAGACACTATAACTACATACCAGGACAGTAGACACTATAACTACATACCAGGACAGTAGACACTATAACAGTACATAACCAGGACAGTAGACACTATAACAGTACATAACCAGGACAGTTGACACTATAACTACATACCAGGACAGTAGACGCTATAACAGTACACACCAGGACAGTAGACACTATAACAG
This sequence comes from Lampris incognitus, assembly GCF_029633865.1. Taxonomy (NCBI): domain Eukaryota; kingdom Metazoa; phylum Chordata; class Actinopteri; order Lampriformes; family Lampridae; genus Lampris; species Lampris incognitus. Next base: position 145,899,133 of record NC_079212.1, on the reverse strand, counting down.
TACACACCAGGACAGTTGACACTATAACTACATACCAGGAAAGTAGACACTATAACAGTACACACCAGGACAGTAGACACTATAACTACATACCAGGACAGTAGATGCTATAACAGTACACACCAGGACAGTTGACACGATAACAGTACATACAGGACAGTAGACACTATAACAGTACACACCAGGACAGTAGACACTATAACAGTACATAACCAGGACAGTAGACACTATAACTACATACCAGGACAGTAGACGCTATAACAGTACACACCAGGACAGTAGACACTATAACAGTACACAACCAGGACAGTAGACACTATAACTACATACCAGGACAGTAGACGCTATAACAGTACACACCAGGACAGTAGACACTGTAACAGTACATAACCAGGACACTAGACACTATAACAGTACACACCAGGACAGTAGACACTATAACAGTACACACCAGGACAGTTGACACTATAACTACATACCAGGAAAGTAGACACTAAAACAGTACATAACCAGGACAGTAGACACTATAACTACATACCAGGACAGTAGACACTATAACTACAGTAGATGCTATAACAGTACACACCAGGACAGTTGACACTATAACAGTACACACCAGGACAGTAGACACTATAACAGTACACACCAGGACAGTAGACACTATAACAGTACATAACCAGGACAGTAGACACTATAACTACATACCAGGACAGTAGACACTATAACTACAGTAGATGCTATAACAGTACACACCAGGACAGTTGACACTATAACAGTACACACCAGGACAGTAGACACTATAACAGTACATAACCAGGACAGTAGACACTATAACAGTACACACCAGGACAGTAGACACTATAACTACATACCAGGACAGTAGATGCTATAACAGTACACACCAGGACAGTAGACACTATAACAGTACACACCAGGACAGTAGACACTATAACTACATACCAGGACAGTAGATGCTATAACAGTACACACCAGGACAGTAGACACTATAACAGTACACACCAGGACAGTAGACACTATAACAGTACATAACCAGGACAGTAGACACTATAACTACATACCAGGACAGTAGACACTATAACAGTACACACCAGGACAGTTGACACTATAACAGTACACACCAGGACAGTAGACACTATAACAGTACACACCAGGACAGTAGACACTATAACAGTACACACCAGGACAGTAGACACTATAACAGTACACACCAGGACAGTAGACACTATAACAGTACACACCAGGACAGTAGACACTAGGGGTTTCCAGTTCTGGTCTCTGGGAACTCTTAGTACTGCTGGTTTTCTGTTCTGTCGGGTAGCTGACTTAATATAATGAATGAATAAAAGATGATAGACAGATGGATAGATAGATAGATAGATAGATAGATAGATAGATAGATAGATAGATAGATAGATAGATAGATAGATAGATAGATATTTCATGACACTATAGAGACTGTCTGAATTTACAAAGAAAAGCCAAGTGAAAAACGTAACCAGGTTAATTTTTAGATATTAAAATTTAAACTGTTGAGTATTTAAATCACTACTTTCGGCTGCTGCCGTATTAAACTGTTTAGTATTAAACAAATGCTCCTTTAAAATTCAGAAATGTGAGGAAGTGTTTTTATTTTTCCCATAAATCTCACTCCAAGCACCGGAACACGTCTGTCCGTGTGTCCTTCCAGCGCTGTCATCCATCACATGCAGTTATTACTGCGACGGGGACTCGTTGCTGCGCTGGTGTACTCTGCTGTGGAAAGAGCGGTGTGGCGGTATTAAGGTTGTGTGTATGTAACTCTGGCTGGCTGTGGAGGATCTGGCAAAGCGGGCATGTGGTTTGGGAAGACGCCCGCCATCTGTACCGACACTCACCGAAACACGGCTTCCTCCCTCATTTCCCCCGGAGATCCTGGGTTTGTTTGGGTCGGCATAGCTTGAGGTTTGGGAGTTCGGCTCTTTTAATCAGAATAATGGCTCTGTGCTCCGGCCAAGCCTCGAGGAGATGAGCTGGAATGCCCCGGAGCGCGTCTGCCTCCCAGAGGAGCCGGAGAGCGGTCTGGTCCAGGCCTGGTTATGAAGAGAGGTAATGGGAACGCTGTCACAGCTGGCTCTCACAGCGGCACTCACTGTGATGTCTGGTGGGCAGAAAAACCTACAGGCCAACGCACGAAGGTCTCGACTGTCTGAATACGCCGGCGTGTCTGCAGGAGACGGTGTAGGAGCAGGGACGGACACATGGCCAGATGTTTGGATGGACAGATTTGTGGATGTGTGTGGATCCGTGTTGGCAGATGTGTGGGTGTGTGTTGGATGGATCTGTGGATGGATGTGGTGTGGACGGATGGATATTTGGACGGGTGTGTGAGAGAGCCGTGGTCCAGTGAGCGGGCAGCTGTTCAGACAGATGAGTGGATGGATGTGAGGTGGACGTGTGTCAGCGCTGCATGTTGGGAGTTGTAAAAAGACAGATGGACAGTGTGTAGACGGGTGAAGATGGATCTTGATATAAAAGGTTTAGGAGTAATCCTGTATCAGGACCAGACCTGGAGAGGTGAACCCTCACGCTGTTTGTTTGGATGGCTTCAGCCTTTGGCGGTGTTCCCAGTGACGTGTTTGTTCAACAAGATAAGACGAGATAAGATAAGATCAACTTTATTAACTTATTATAAACTTTATTCATTCCTAGAGATGCACCGCCAGGACAGGCAAACCAGGCCCCGTCTCAAAACATTTTCTTTGGAAAGGGCCCCCGATGGCCACTCATACCAGCACCAACTACTATAAACCCCCTTAAACCTCCCATAAAGACACTGTAGAGTGGACAGAGAGACACATAGAGAGAGAGAGACAGAGAGACATAGAGAGACAGTGAGACATAAAGAGAGAGAGAGATTTTCGGTGATTTTCAACAATCCTTTAATAAAAATTACAAAAAGTTACAACACAACGAGCAGGATAAAGACCAGCATGGTCAGTAACACGAGAGTCACGGAATGTAAACCATGTCAGGACACTCCCCAACTTCAGCTCATCATCAACAACACAGCAAAGCACATGTTTACAACAGCACACACTGCCAACACTGTCCAGGCCGTCCATCATCATGAAGTAGCACAAATCTACTTTAAAACCAGCTCTTCACATGTTTACAAACACACAGACAGCATCATCATTCACAGCATAGACACACAGAGACAGAGACAGAGAGACATAGAGAGAGACAGAGAGAGGCAGAGAGACATGGAGAGAGACAGAGAGACATAGAGAGAGAGAGACAGAGAGACATGGAGAGAGACAGAGAGACATAGAGAGAGACAGACAGAGAGACAGAGAGACATGGAGAGAGACAGAGAGACATAGAGAGAGGCAGAGAGACATGGAGAGAGACAGAGAGACATAGAGAGAGAGAGACAGAGAGACATGGAGAGAGACAGAGAGACATAGAGAGAGACAGACAGAGAGACATGGAGAGAGACAGAGAGACATAGAGAGAGACAGACAGAGAGACATGGAGAGAGACAGAGAGACATAGAGAGAGACAGACAGAGAGACAGAGAGACATGGAGAGAGACAGAGAGACATAGAGAGAGACAGACAGAGAGACATGGAGAGAGACAGAGAGACATAGAGAGAGACAGACAGAGGCAGAGAGACAGAGAGACATAGAGAGAGACAGAGAGACAGAGACAGAGAGACATAGCGAGACATAGAGAGAGACAGAGACAGAGAGACATAGAGAGAGACAGACAGAGAGACATGGAGAGAGACAGAGAGACATAGAGAGAGACAGACAGAGAGACAGAGAGACATGGAGAGAGACAGAGAGACATAGAGAGAGACAGACAGAGAGACATGGAGAGAGACAGAGAGACATAGAGAGAGACAGACAGAGGCAGAGAGACAGAGAGACATAGAGAGAGACAGAGAGACAGAGACAGAGAGACATAGCGAGACATAGAGAGAGACAGAGACAGAGAGACATAGCGAGACATAGAGAGAGACTGAGACAGAGACAGAGAGACATAGAGAGAGACAGACAGAGACATAGAGAGAGACAGAGAGACATAGAGAGAGACACAGACAGACAGAGAAACAGAGGCTGTCTTTACACCGCTGTACCGTCCTCACTTCTAACACTATTTGGACACGATACATCAAAATGTTCATCGACTTCTTGTGACGCACACAATGTAACAATGTTACAATGTAACAATGTAACAAGCTGTGTGATGTAGTTGTGTGTGTGCATGGTGTTATTTATTATTTTTAATAACGATTATGTTTGATCACGCACCATTGATCAAATTATTTTGTTTTCAATTTTTATTTTTTTGGATTTCCTCCTCCTTTTTCTCCCCAATTGTACCCGGCCAAATATCCCACTCTTCCAAGCTGTGCCGGTCGCTGCTCCACCCACTCTTCCAAGCTGTGCCGGTCTCTGCTCCACCCACTCTTCCAAGCTGTGCCGGTCGCTGCTCCACCCCCTCTGCTGATCCGGGGAGGGCTGCAGACTACCACATGCCTCCTCTCATACATGTGGAGTCACCAGCCGCTTCTTTTCGCCTGACAGTGAGGAGTTTCACCAGGGGGACGTAGCGCCCCCCCCCAGTCCCCCCTCCCCGACCGACCAGAGGAGGCGCTAGTGCAGCGACCAGGACACATACCCACATCCGGCTTCCCACCCGCAGACACGGCCAATTGTGTCTGTAGGGACGCCCGACCAATGAGTGGAGCAGACTGGAGCAGGTGAAGCTGCTGCTGCTCTCCTCGGCTGGTGTGTATGGTGTTGGTGTTGGTGTTGGTGGAGCAGACTGGAGCAGGTGAAGCTGCTGCTGCTCTCCTCGGCTGGTGTGTATGGTGTTGGTGTTGGTATGAGTGGAGCAGCCTGGAGCAGGTGAAGCTGCTGCTGCTCTCCTCGGCTGGTGTGTGTGGTGTTGGTGTTGGTATGAGTGGAGCAGACCAGAGCAGGTGAAGCTGCTGCTGCTCTCCTCGGCTGGTGTGTATAGTGTTGGTGTTGGTATGAGTGGAGCAGACCAGAGCAGGTGAAGCTGCTGCTGCTCTCCTCGGCTGGTGTGTATAGTGTTGGTGTTGGTATGAGTGGAGCAGACCAGAGTAGGTGAAGCTGCTGCTGCTCTCCTCGGCTGGTGTGTGTGGTGTTGGTGTTGGTGGAGCAGACTGGAGCAGGTGAAGCTGCTGCTGCTCTCCTCGGCTGGTGTGTATGGTGTTGGTGTTGGTGTTGGTGGAGCAGACTGGAGCAGGTGAAGCTGCTGCTGCTCTCCTCGGCTGGTGTGTATGGTGTTGGTGTTGGTATGAGTGGAGCAGCCTGGAGCAGGTGAAGCTGCTGCTGCTCTCCTCGGCTGGTGTGTGTGGTGTTGGTGTTGGTATGAGTGGAGCAGACCAGAGCAGGTGAAGCTGCTGCTGCTCTCCTCGGCTGGTGTGTATAGTGTTGGTGTTGGTATGAGTGGAGCAGACCAGAGTAGGTGAAGCTGCTGCTGCTCTCCTCGGCTGGTGTGTGTGGTGTTGGTGTTGGTGGAGCAGACTGGAGCAGGTGAAGCTGCTGCTGCTCTCCTCGGCTGGTGTGTATAGTGTTGGTGTTGGTATGAGTGGAGCAGACCAGAGCAGGTGAAGCTGCTGCTGCTCTCCTCGGCTGGTGTGTATAGTGTTGGTGTTGGTATGAGTGGAGCAGACCAGAGTAGGTGAAGCTGCTGCTGCTCTCCTCGGCTGGTGTGTGTGGTGTTGGTGTTGGTGGAGCAGACTGGAGCAGGTGAAGCTGCTGCTGCTCTCCTCGGCTGGTGTGTGTGTGTGTGTGTGTGTGTGTGTGTGTGTGGTGTTGGTGTGAGTGGAGCAGACCGGAGCAGGTGAAGCTAACAGTAAGTGCTGGCATGGCGGTGTGTGTGTGTGTGTGTGTGTGTGTGTGTGTGTGTGTGTGTATGTGTGTGGTGTTGGTGTGAGTGGAGCAGACTGGAGCAGGTGAAGCTAACAGTAAGTGCTGTCATGCTGAGCTGGCATGGCGGTGTGTCGACACGCTCCATCACCACCAGCCGCTCACATGAAGACAGCCTGCCGGCGCCTGGCACCACCCTACCAACCAACTCTGTGCGTGTGTGTGTGTGTGTGTGTGTGTGTGTGTGTGTGTGTGTGTGTGTGTGTAAATTCCTGTGTCTGTTGGTGTGTATCTTTGTTTCTGTGTGTTTAACTGTTAGTGTCTATGGGTTAGTTTATGTGTGCTTGTGTGTGAGAAAGAATGAGATACAGGTAGGAAATGAGAGAGAGAGAGAGAGAGAGAGAGAGAGAGAGAGAGAGAGAGAGAGATACAGGTAGAAAATAGAGAGAGAATGAGAATGAGATACAGGTAGAAAATAGAGAGAGAATGAGAATGAGATACAGGTAGAAAATGAGAGAGAGAGAGAGAGAGAGAGAGAGAGAGAGAGAGATACAGGTAGAAAATGAGAGCGAGAGAGAGCATGAGATACAGGTAGAAAATGAGAGAGAGAGAGTATGAGATACAGGTAGAAAATGAGAGAGAGAGAGTATGAGATACAGGTAGAAAATGAGAGAGAGAGTATGAGATACAGGTAGAAAATGAGAGAGAGAGAGAGAGTATGAGATACAGGTAGAAAATGAGAGAGAGAGAGAGAGTATGAGATACAGGTAGAAAATGAGAGAGAGAGAGAGAGAGAGAGAGAGAGAGAGAGATACAGGTAGAAAATGAGAGCGAGAGAGAGTATGAGATACAGGTAGAAAATGAGAGAGAGAGTATGAGATACAGGTAGAAAATGAGAGAGAGAGTATGAGATACAGGTAGAAAATGAGAGAGAGAGAGAGACAGAGAGAGAGAGAGAGAGAGAGAGAGAGATACAGGTAGAAAATGAGAGCGAGAGAGAGTATGAGATACAGGTAGAAAATGAGAGAGAGAGTATGAGATACAGGTAGAAAATGAGAGAGAGAGAGAGACAGAGAGAGAGAGAGAGAGAGAGAGAGAGAGAGAGAGAGAGAGAGAGAGAGAGAGAGAGAGAGAGAGAGAGAGAGATACAGGTAGAAAATGAGAGCGAGAGAGAGTATGAGATACAGGTAGAAAATGAGAGAGAGAGAGGTTTTGATTTTAAAAAGGTACATTTATTCAGAATACATTACAGTCTAACAGCTGATACTCAAACACAGTCCCCTCTTTATCATCCAGCTCATCCACAAAAACAAAAAGTTTCAGGAAAAAAGACCATTGTGTCTGAACAAGTGTGTGTAAAAACAGAAATTCAAAATAAAATAGCCCAACATGAATACAAGTTCGCCTCGGGGTTTGCAGCGACACAACATCCTGTCCTTAGACCCTCGCATCGGATGAGGAACGACTCCCTAAAAAACCCCTTTAACAGGGAGAAAGAATAGGGAGAAACCTCAGGGAGAGCAACAGAGGAGGATATCTCTCTCCCAAGACGGATAACGTGCAGTGATGTTGAGTTTACACGGTTTACATACCAAAGACATAAAAAGAAACAAAGCCAGTAATACAGATCTTCATCAACTCCCACTATGCACAATACCGCCCCCAGTTCTGGAAAAAGGCCATGTCTGTGTGGAAGCGCTGCTCTGTAGGGTGGTGTTCCTGGTGGAAACCGGTTTCTGAGAAAGTCCTGGACAGCACCAGTCGTGGACATCCAGCCTGGCTCCATGAATCGGCGGCTCCTCCAGCAGCAGTAAGAGGAAGATCGCCCAGGCAACACACTCGTCCACCAAATCTGTCTTAAGCATCATTGAGGAGTTGCAGTTTCACTTTCTGTACCAGTTTCTTCAGTCTGAAGACTTCCTGGTCAGTAAACGTGTTTAAAATCTCCTGTGTTTTTCACCAAACGTCTGACTGAGTCAACAAAAAAGCTTGCAAGTCTGGAAAGTAATTTTCCACCTTGACCGCCCTCAAACCCATGGTGACCTGTAAAAACTTCCTGATTTTCAGGAAAGCACAGCTCCCTTCAGTGTCCACCTGTGTACGAGGAGTGGGAACTAACTCACAGTCACTTTTGTCTATATCCTCCTCAGATGAAGAGGAGGATGGCTTGTTGCCTTTTCAAACCCTCTTTGGTTTTAAATTGTCCTGTCTACCCTCTGTGGGCTTCCTTTTAATAGACTTTTTAAATTTCGTTTCATCATCCAACAGCATCTCTTCCTCTTCCTCAAGTACAGACTCTGCCACTCTAACAGCAGTCTGCTGTATTTGCTTCTTCCGACCACAATTCACATCTCGCCCAGCCAATTTGCTGCACTCCCCGTTCTCACCGTTTTCATTTCCGTCAGCTTCCACCTGTTCAAGTCCTGTCACCTTCTCATCGGGATCAACTTTTTTAACCTGCCCACCTTCCTCTCCTGCCTGCTCAGTCTGTCTGTTTTCCTTGTGTTCTCCAGCCTCAGTCTCTTTCTGTTCCACCACCTGGTCTGTTTCTCCTGCCCCTCGCTCCCCGGCCTCCTGTCTGCCCTGTGCCGACTCGGCAGCGCCGTCTTCAGCCAGAGATGCGCCGCTCGTGGCGGCATTGGGAGACGAAGGCGGCCCTTGAGGATCAGACCTACCCTCACTCCTGTCGGGACAAGAGCTTATTAAATGCCCCTCAGACCCACAGCCAAAACATTTCATCTTGCCGGGTGTAGCAAACACAATGTAGTCAGACTCATCGACCCTGAACTTAAGCTTCAGATCCAAATCCTCCGCATTATCTCTCAGAATCATGACGCCTCTTCTCCTATGGGACACAACATGTCTCAAGTGAGGAGACTGGCAACCAGAAGAGACGATTTTTATCGGGGACACTAAGCTGTCCATATCTTGCAAGCTCCCTCTCCAAAGCTGCATTACTCATGAGTAGGGGAGCATTAGAAATGGTGCTTCTCATGGCAGGATGAACCAGCGGCAGAACAGGAGTCAATGTGTCCTTCATCACCACACCGCTGTCCACCTCCTGGTTGGCTTTATCACCACTATCGATGGACATGACCACAGCACTGTTCATTCTGGATGCTGGCTTCATGCTTCCATACCCCACATGTTCCTCCACCTAGCACGTGACCACCGGAGCCACTTTAATCACATGCCGGCGTGTCAACTTCTCAAACACCGTCCCTCCACCTCCCACAGCGGCCATATTACCCCGCTGAGGGCGGTAGCGCCGCTACCGGAAAAAAAACAACACCACTCAGACCTGTCACCGGAAAAAAACTAACTAAAAGACAACAAAAAAAGCACATGAAAAAGGACAAGACGGGTAGAAAAAGAAACTCGTTCATACCGAAGCAACACACTGCTACTCCGTCCTCACTCGCACTTCCACTGCGCTCGCGGGAGAGAGAGAGAGACAGAGAGAGAGAGAGAGAGAGAGAGAGACAGAGACAGAGAGACAGAGAGAGAGAGAGACAGAGAGAGAGAGACAGAGAGAGAGAGAGACAGAGTCAGAGAGAGAGACAGAGACAGAGACAGAGAGACAGAGAGAGAGAGACAGACAGAAAGAGAGAGACAGAGAGACAGAGACGGAGAGAGAGAGAGAGACAGAGAGAGACAGAGAGAGACAGACAGAAAGAGAGAGACAGACAGAGACAGAGAGAAATAGAGAGAGAGAGAGAGAGAGAGAGAGAGAGAGAGAGAGAGAGAGAGAGAGACAGACAGAGAGAGAGAGAGACAGAGAGAGAGAGACAGAGAGAGAGACAGACAGAAATAGAGAGAGAGAGAGAGAGAGAGACAGACAGAAAGAGAGAGAGAGACAGAGAGAGACAGAGAGAGAGACAGAGACAGAGAGACAGACAGAAATAGAGAGAGAGACAGACAGAAAGAGACAGACAGAAAGAGAGAGACAGAGACAGAAAGAGAGAGACAGAGACAGACAGAGAGAGAGAGACAGACAGAAATAGAGAGAGAGAGGAGAGAGGAGAATGAGAGATACAGGTAGAAAATGAGAGAGCATCTGAACAGGACTAAATCACACCTCTTCCACAACCCTCAGGTAGTACACAGTAAGTACTCTGGTTTCCACAGCCCTCAGGTAGTACATAGTAAGTACTCTGGTTTCCACAACCTCAGGTAGTACACAGTAAATACTCTGGTTTCCACAACCTCAGGTAGTACACAGTAAGTACTCTGGTTTCCACAGCCCTCAGGTAGTACACAGTAAATACTCTGGTTTCCACAGCCCTCAGGTAGTACACAGTAAATACTCTGGTTTCCACAGCCCTCAGGTAGTACACAGTAAATACTCTGGTTTCCACAGCCCTCAGGTAGTACACAGTAAATACACTGGTTTCCACAGCCCTCAGGTAGTACACGGTAAGTACTGTGGTTAACACAGCCCTGAGGTAGTACACAGTAAGTACTGTGGTTAACCCAGCCCTCAGGCAGTACACAGTAAGTACTGTGGTTAACCCAGCCCTCAGGCAGTACACAGTAAGTACTGTGGTTAACACAGCCCTCAGGCAGTACACAGTAAGTACTGTGGTTAACCCAGCCCTCAGGCAGTACACAGTAAGTACTGTGGTTAACCCAGCCCTCAGGCAGTACACAGTAAGTACTGTGGTTAACCCAGCCCTCAGGTAGTACACAGTAAGTACTGTGGTTAACCCAGCCCTGAGGTAGTACACAGTAAGTACTGTGGATAACCCAGTATACGGGGTGGGGGGGGGCAGTGACAGTAGGGGCAGGTGCAGCATGGCTGTGTGACCGTGTGTGTAGTAAACGCTGGTTTATTGTCATGTCAGACTCTTCTTCTACACATGCGTCCCAGGAGTGTATCGTCTTTCCTGCGCCGCTCCGTGCCTCCTGCCCGCCCGGCTGGCGTGGAGTCCAGATGACTTACGGCTCGCCGCGTCCGCCCAAATATGAACTTTTTATGAGCAGTGTGGCGAGCGCACAACATTTGTGTGTTGGCAGGACAATGGAGAGAAAAAAGAGAAGCGACAGAGAGAAAAGCCGGCTGTGTGTTGGTTTCTGGGGCTTGGTGTGAGCCGGCTGCTCCTCGGGGGTTGGCAGTGTGATGTAGCGACAGTGTTGTGTTACCAGGGTTTTAGGAAGAACTTACTTAACAAGAGAGCAGGGATGAAGATCTGGGTGAAGCGAGGTGAGGCCGTGGCGTCTTGCAGAAGCGTTTCCGCACAAACCACAGAAGCTTCTTTTTCTTTTAACAGAAACGTCCCCCCCCCCCCTCTTCATTTTCTCGACACGCTCTCTCGTCCAGCGCCAAAGTATACGTATGTCTGAAACCCGACGGCAGCGCTGTACAGACCTTGAAGTGATGTGTTGGTTGCCGGAGCTTTTACCGCGTTCCCTGCTTATGTAACCAAGTATCTAGTTGTCCCTCTTTGAGTAGAAATACTTAAAGAGATGAGACCAGATTTAAATTGTACTGTGGCAGGACATGTATTCCAGGGTCTGGTGGTAGTGTGCTACGACCCGAGTCCAAATAATGAACTAACGGACTGGGACGTATCCCCCCCTCAAATAGATGTCAACCCTTTGTTTAAGCAAACACAAAAAACAAAATAAACTATCTTCTGCTGTAATTAGTAAGTCATGACTTATAAATCAGAGAGAATGAAGGACATGAGTGAATGACATTAAAGAGATGGTTTAGCTATTAAGAAAATAAATTTTAAAAAAATGAAATTCTTCTTCAGTACTTTTTTCTTACAGTCTTAATCAAAAGTGAAATGTGTACTGTTGTAAACCAATGAGCAGTTAAACCTCCTAGAAAGGAAGAATGTCTTTATCCTTGATTTGATACCCCTCCATCCATGCCAAAACACTCCCAACAAAACAGTTGAAACAACAAAAATTGGGTACCCCAAAAAAAAAAAAATATATACACTACCGTTCAAAAGTTTGGGATCACCCAAACAATTTTGTGTTTTCCATGAAAAGTCACACTTATTCACCACCATATGTTGTGAAATGAATAGAAAATAGAGTCAAGACATTGACAAGGTTAGAAATAATGGTTTGTATTTGAAATAAGATTTTTTTTACATCAAACTTTGCTTTCGTCAAAGAATCCTCCATTTGCAGCAATTACAGCATTGCAGACCTTTGGCATTCTAGCTGTTAATTTGTTGAGGTAATCTGGAGAAATTGCACCCCACGCTTCCAGAAGCAGCTCCCACAAGTTGGATTGGTTGGATGGGCACTTCTTTGAGCAGATTGAGTTTCTGGAGCATCACATTTGTGGGGTCAATTAAACGCTCAAAATGGCCAGAAAAAGAGAACTTTCATCTGAAACGCGACAGTCTATTCTTGTTCTTAGAAATGAAGGCTATTCCATGCGAGAAATTGCTAAGAAATTGAAGATTTCCTACACCGGTGTGTACTACTCCCTTCAGAGGACAGCACAAACAGGCTCTAACCAGAGTAGAAAAAGAAGTGGGAGGCCACGTTGCACAACTGAGCAAGAAGATAAGTACATTAGAGTCTCTAGTTTGAGAAACAGACGCCTCACAGGTCCCCAACTGGCATCTTCATTAAATAGTACCTGTTAGAGCCTGTTTGTGCTGTCCTCTGAAGGGAGTAGTACACACCGGTGTAGGAAATCTTCAATTTCTTAGCAATTTCTCGCATGGAATAGCCTTCATTTCTAAGAACAAGAATAGACTGTCGAGTTTCAGATGAAAGTTCTCTTTTTCTGGCCATTTTGAGCGTTTAATTGACCCCACAAATGTGATGCTCCAGAAACTCAATCTGCTCAAAGAAGTGCCCATCCAACCAATCCAACTTGTGGGAGCTGCTTCTGGAAGCGTGGGGTGCAATTTCTCCAGATTACCTCAACAAATTAACAGCTAGAATGCCAAAGGTCTGCAATGCTGTAATTGCTGCAAATGGAGGATTCTTTGACGAAAGCAAAGTTTGATGTAAAAAAAATCTTATTTCAAATACAAATCATTATTTCTAACCTTGTCAATGTCTTGACTCTATTTTCTATTCATTTCACAACATATGGTGGTGAATAAGTGTGACTTTTCATGGAAAACACAAAATTGTTTGGGTGATCCCAAACTTTTGAACGGTAGTGTATATACATATATTGTAACGTGCACAGATAAATAGACTCACTAGCCCTTGGCTAACGGGTCGTCCCCTTTAGTCGACTGGTTAGCATTGTCGCCCGTGGTGCGGGAGATCCGGCTTCGCGTCCTGGCTGCGGCGGTTCCTAGGCTGCCCCCCGAATTCGCTACAATATTATAGCGCTCGATATCACAGAAATATTCAATTCGATTCAATGTATTGTCATTAAAAACAATGTGCAGGCACATGTTAAAAATGAAATGAGGGCTGTGGCTTCACCAAACAGTGCAAGACAGACACACACAAACACAGTACAAGATATACACACACATGAAGACCAAAAGCTAAAATAAGTTAAAGAAAGAGCTGGAGTACAACATATTTAAACACATCTACAGACATTCAGTGGGTATCCAGGTTCAGGTGGGCAACAGCTTGAGGAAAGAAGCTGTTTTTGAGCCTGGTAGTGCGGGCTCTGAGGCTCCTGTAGCGCCTCCCAGAGGGCAGGGGGGAGAACAGTCCATGGTTGGGGTGGGTGGGATCTCTGCTGATGCTGAGAGCCCTTCGAAGGCAGCGTTTGTGATAAATGTCTTTTCTGGCTGGGAGCTGGGTACCGGTGATATGCTGGGCCGCCTTGACGACCCGCTGCAGAGCTTTCTGGTCTACTGAGGTTCAGCTGGTCAGGATGCTCTCTATGGTGCAGTGGTAGAAGTTATTACTAGTTATTATCAGCTCCTCTCATATAAAGGGAAATATACCTTCTCTGAAGCCAATCATTAATATTTTTACTCGTTTCTGTAGCATTAACCATTTTTTTCTTGGGCGTCCGGGTAGCGTAGCGGTCTATTCCGTTGCCTAGCAACACAAGAATCGCCGGTTCTAATCCCCATGTTACCGCCAGCTTGGTCGGGCGTCCCTACAGACACAATTGGCCGTGTCTGTGGGTGGGGAACCGGATGTGTGTGTGTCCTGGTCGCTGCACTAGCGCCTCCTCTGGTCAGTCGGAGCGCCTGTTTGGGGAGGGGGGACTGGGGGGAATAGCATGATGCTCCCACGCGCTACCTCCCCCCTGGTGAAACTCCTCACTGTCAGGTGTAAGGAAGCAGCTGGCGACTCCACATGTATGGGAGGAGGCATGTGGTAGTCTGCAGCCCTCCCCGGATCAGCAGAGGGGGGGCAGCAGAGACCGGGACGGTTCAGAAGAGTGGGGTAATTGGGCAAGTGCAATTGGGAGAAAAAAAAGGGGGGGGGGGTCCCCAAAAAAAATAAAACCAAGTTTTTTTCTTAACTAACATGTTCACAACTGCGTGCTAATGTGAAACATCATGTTTTGCTCTCGGTCTCGCTCTTGCGAGATTTAGAAGCCGAATGAAAATCAGTGCTAGGGCGGCCAGGATGAGGAAGTGTTTAGGAAGTTTGATTTAATCTCGTTTCTTTTTTTTTTTTGTTAATCGTGAAATTAGCAACTGAAATGTGTAAATTACAACATTTAGTTTGGTTACACTAATCATCCATCTTTGGTGAAGGTTGAAGGTGTAGTTCCCCTCATCTGGGAGGAGCTGCTAATGATCCCGGTAGACGTCCAGCAATTGAGCTAAGCTAGGCTAACTCACCTTTCACTGTGCCTTCCATCTGCGCGCCTGCACGCACACACACACACACAAACACACACAAACAGTATCCAGGAGTGTGTGTGACTGTGTAGGACCCTCAGCAAAACCCCCAGCAGGACCTGGACTCTGGCTGGAGGGTGTGTAGAGAGCTGCCGTGGTCCAGCCTCCGGGTCTCAGACGTGTACGCTGGCAGTGGATGAGAGGCAGAGCCTGCTGCTTATCTGTATGGAGGGCTTCACCGGGAGATTGATTCCTCCGTCAGGGTTTTGAAGTCCAGATATCAAACTCCAGCTCTGGCATCTGTCGGGTCTGGCATCACACCGGTAGCTGCTTTTTGGAGCGTACTTTAGTTTATTTTATTTTTTTTTGCACATAAGCTGATATCAAAAGAAAAGACAAATGCATCCAATCCATTCCTTACACTCCAGTCCTTCAGCGATGTGTCTTCATAAATCTCCAGGTTTCTTCTTCTGGTTTCTGTACGGTATAACAGTCTTTGAAGAGACTGTGAAGTGCAATGGCCAACCGGCGTAAATCTCCACGAAGAAAAGAAACCCTGCTGCCCATCATGACACCCTGTGTCAACACACACGGCAGCTCTCCAAGGATGGAGGAGAGAGAGACAGAGAGAGAGACAGAGACAGAGGGAGAGAGAGAGAGCGAGAGAGTGAGCTAGAGAGGGAGAGAGAGACAGAGAGAGACAGAGGGAGAGAGAGTGAGCTAGAGAGGGAGAGAGAGACAGAGAGAGAGAGAGAGAGAGAGAAAGTGAGCTAGAGAGGGAGAGAGAGACAGAGAGAGAGAGAGAGCGAGAGAGTGAGAGAGTGAGCTAGAGAGGGAGAGAGAGACAGAGAGAGACAGAGAGAGAGAGAGAGTGAGAGAGTGAGCTAGAGACGGAGAGAGAGACAGAGAGAGACAGAGAGAGAGAGCAAGACAGGGAGAAAGAGAAAGCGTGAGAGTGTGAGCAAGAGAGAAAGTGAGAGAAAGTGTGAGAGAAAGTGAGAGAAAGCAAGATATTGAGAGAGAGAAAGTGAGAGAAAGCGTGAGAGAAAGAGAAAGTGTGAAAGAGAGAAAAAGGGAGGGAGGGAGAAAGAAAGTTAGAGAGAGAGAGAGAGAAAATGAGAGAAAGCAAGATATTGAGAGAAAGTGTGAAAGAGAGAGAGAGACAGAAGGAGAGCTAGAAACTGAGTGTGAGAGAGGGAGAGGGAGAGAGCAAGTGTGATAGAGAGGGAGGGAGGGAGGGAGAAAGAAAGTGTGTGTGAGAGAGAGAGAGAGAGAGAGAGAGAGAGAGAGAGAGAGAGAGAGAGAGAGAGAGAGAGAGAGAGAGAGAGAGAGAGGGAGAGAGAGAAAGCGTGAGAGAGAAAGAGAAAGCATGAAAGAGAGCAAGAGAGAAAGTGAGAGAAAGCAAGATATTGAGAGAGAGAAAGTGAGAGAAAGCGTGAGAAAGAGAAAGTGTGAAAGAGGGAAAGAGGGAGGGAGGGAGAAAGAAAGTGTGAGATAGAGAGAGAGAAAATGAGAGAAAGCAAGGTATTGAGAGAGAGAAAGTGTGAAAGAGAGAGAGAGACAGAAAGAGAGCTAGAAACTGAGCGTGAGAGAGGGAGAGGGAGAGAGCAAGTGTGATAGAGAGAGAGGGAGGGAGAAAATGAGAGAAAGCAAGATATTGAGAGAGAGAAAGTGTGAAAGAGAGAGAGAGAGACAGAAAGAGAGCTAGAAAGTAAGAGCGAGAGAGGGAGGGAGGGAGAAAGAAAGTGTGAGAGAGAGAGAGAGAGAGAGAGAGAGAAAGTGAGATAGACAAAGAGAGAGAGGAGGATCTTTAATGTGTTGGACATTCAGGGGTTTATTGGAAACGGGGAGGGAGGAGGTTGTGAAAGGAGGAAGGGAGATGCAGAAAGAGGACAAGAAACCAGGAGAGGCAGAGTGAAGAAGAGAAGGGAGTCTCTCTTCAGATGAGTTGCTCTGGAAATCAAACCAGCATGTTCTGGAGGACTTTACATTAATGGCGCTGCGGTTCCCTGGACAAAGCAAGCGTTCAAGTGGCTCACTGTGCACTGAGCATTATTCATCATAAGTATATATTATATATATATATATATATATATATATATATATATATATATATATATATATATATATATATATATATATATATATACTTTCCCTTTCTCTTCAGTGGTCTTTTTGAGTCGTTTGGCCGTGCAGGTCTTTTTTGCTGACTCCTGTCTGGCTGTCGGCCATGGCGTCAGGACGGTGGACGTCGCTCTCGGTTGTTTTTCAAGCTCTGGTGCTGCTGGCGTCAGGTGCGAACTACCCCTACAGCCACTACAGACGGATCTGCTACAGGCCGCACTGTGTCTATGGATACCAAGGCTACAACGCTGGTTACCTGGGCCCAGGTAAACGTACAGGGCACCCCCACACTAACGCAGCACTGACACAGCCAGACACACAGCCAGAGAGGAGTCGGACTGACTGTCGTTTCTGCCCTAAAGTTACTAGTGGTGGTCAGTTAACCTGATGAGTAAGACGTTTGTGAGAGCAGCCTGATTTGACCGTATGTACTGTGATGTTAAAGAATTGAATCTTTGTTCGTCCAGAATAAAGTCGCACAAGATGTCTACCACGTGTGTTTACTGCAGATGTGGAATTATACACACACCATGAACCAGTTAACTTCACCGTCACCTGGTGTCATTATTTGCGTATTTGCCTGAGTAAGAATACACTGTTAAATACTTGTGGTATTTTTCTGTGTATTTTTCTATTTTTCTGACATGTTGCCAGTCTCATGCGGTTCCAAGGGTTGGATGCTGTTTCACGCTTAAACAGTTGCTGTTGTCGCTGCAGCGTTGAGCTGAAACTCAACAACTTTACTCTTGTACTTTTATAATGAGACGTAACAAACAGTCTCGAGTCTTAAGCAGGTTGAGCTGGTTCGTGCCTGTGTTCAGATCGTTGATAAGCAGGTGGAGCTGGTTCATACCTGTGTTCAGATCGTTGATAAGCAGGTTGAGCTGCTTCGTACCTGTGTTCAGATCGTTGATAAGCAGGTTGAGCTGGTTCGTACCTGTGTTCAGATCGTTGATAAGCAGGTCGAGCTGCTTCATGCCTGTGTTCAGATTGTTGATAAGCAGGTTGAGCTGGTTCCTACCTGTATTCAGATCGTTGATAAGCATGTTGAGCTGCTTCGTGCCTGTGTTCAGATTGTTGATAAGCAGGTTGAGCTGGTTCGTGCCTGTGTTCAGATCGTTGATAAGCAGGTTGAGCTGGTTCGTACCTGTGTTCAGATCGTTGATAAGCAGGTTGAGCTGGTTCGTGCCTGTGTTCAGATCGTTGATAAGCATGTTGAGCTGGTTCGTGCCTGTGTTCAGATCGTTGATAAGCAGGTTGAGCTGGTTCGTACCTGTGTTCAGATTGTTGATAAGCAGGTTGAGCTGGTTCGTACCTGTGTTCAGATTGTTGATAAGCCGGTCGAGCTGCTTCGTGCCTGTGTTCAGATTGTTAAGCAGGTTGAGCTGCTTCGTGCCTGTGTTCAGATCATTGATAAGCATGTTGAGCTGGTTCGTACCTGTGTTCAGATCGTTGATAAGCAGGTTGAGCTGGTTCGTGCCTGTTTTCAGATCGTTGATAAGCAGGTTGAGCTGGTTTGGCCTGTGTTCAGATTGTTGATAAGCCGGTCGAGCTGCTTCGGGCCTGTGTTCAGATCATTGATAAGCATGCTGAGCTGGTTCGTACCTGTGTTCAGATCGTTGATAAGCAGGTTGAGCTGGTTCGTGCCTGTTTTCAGATCGTTGATAAGCCGGTCGAGCTGCTTCGTACCTGTGTTCAGATCGTTGATAAGCAGGTCGAGCTGGGTCGTGCCTGTGTTCAGATCGTTGATAAGCAGGTTGAGCTGGTTTGGCCTGTGTTCAGATCGTTGATAAGCAGGTTGAGCTGCTTTGTGCCTGTGTTCAGATCGTTGATAAGCAGATTGAGCTGGTTTGGCCTGTGTTCAGATCGTTGATAAGCAGGTTGAGCTGGTTCGTGCCTGTGTTCAGATCGTTGATTAGCAGGTTGAGCTGGTTCATACCTGTGTTCAGATCGTTGATAAGCATGTTGAGCTGGTTCGTACCTGTGTTCAGATCGTTGATAAGCAGGTTGAGCTGCTTCGTGCCTGTGTTCAGATCATTGATAAACATGTTGAGCTGGTTCGTACCTGTGTTCAGATCGTTGATAAGCAGGTTGAGCTGGTTCGTGCCTGTGTTCAGATCGTTGATAAGCAGGTTGAGCTGCTTTGTACCTGTGTTCAGATCGTTGATAAGCAGATTGAGCTGCTTTGTACCTGTGTTCAGATCGTTGATAAGCAGGTTGAGCTGGTTTGGCCTGTGTTCAGATCGTTGATAAGCAGGTTGAGCTGCTTTGTGCCTGTGTTCAGATCGTTGATAAGCAGGTCGAGCTGGTTTGGCCTGTGTTCAGATCGTTGATAAGCAAGTTGAGCTGGTTTGGCCTGTGTTCAGATCGTTGATAAGCAGGTTGAGCTGGTTCGTGCCTGTGTTCAGATCATTGATAAGCAGGTTGAGCTGGTTCGTGCTTGTGTTCAGATCGTTGATAAGCAGATTGAGCTGGTTTGGCCGGAGTTCAGATCGTTGATAAGCAGGTTGAGCTGGTTCGTGCCTGTGTTCAGATCGTTGATAAGCAGGTTGAGCTGCTTTGTACCTGTGTTCAGATCGTTGATAAGCAGGTTGAGCTGGTTTGGCCTGTGTTCAGATCGTTGATAAGCAGGTTGAGCTGGTTTGGCCTGTGTTCAGATCGTTGATAAGCAGGTTGAGCTGCTTTGTGCCTGTGTTCAGATCGTTGATAAGCAGGTCGAGCTGGTTTGGCCTGTGTTCAGATCGTTGATAAGCAGGTTGAGCTGGTTTGGCCTGTGTTCAGATCGTTGATAAGCAGGTTGAGCTGGTTCGTGCCTGTGTTCAGATCGTTGATAAGCAGGTTGAGCTGCTTTGTGCCTGTGTTCAGATCGTTGATAAGCAGATTGAGCTGGTTTGGCCGGAGTTCAGATCGTTGATAAGCAGGTTGAGCTGGTTCGTGCCTGTTTTCAGATTGTTGATAAGCAGGTTGAGCTGGTTCGTGCCTGTGTTCAGATCGTTGATGGTGATTATAAATTATGGTGGGAAGTTATGCTTCTTTTGTAGAGATGAGTGGCAGGATGTTCAGAAGCTGATGTCAGCTGGGCCGTTTCAGACTGGGCCTGTTTACCCCTGGCATTAACATGCATCTGTTTACACCTGGCAATAACATGCGTCTGTTTACACCTGGTATTAACATATGTCTGTTTACACCTGGCATTAATGTGTCCATTTACACCTGGCATTAACATGTGTCTGATTACGCCACACGTGTCTGTTTACACCTGGCATTAACATGCATCTGTTTACACCTGGCATTAACATGCGTCTGTTTACACCTGGCATTAACATGTGTCCATTTACACCTGGCGTTAACATGTGTGTTTACATCTGGCATTAACGTGTCCGTTTACACCTGGCATTAACATGCGTCTGTCTACACCTGGCATTAACATGAGTCTGTTTACACCCACCTGGCATTAACATGCGTCTGTTTACACCTGGCATTAACACGTGTCCATTTACACCTGGCATTAACATGTGTCCGTTTACACCTGGCATTAACATGTGTCCATTTACACCTGGCATTAACATGCGTCTGTCTACACCTGGCATTAACATGTGTCTGTTTACACCTGGCATTAAGATGTGTCTGTTTACACCTGGCATTAACATGTGTCTGTTTACATCTGGCATTAACATGCGTCTGTCTACACCTAGCATTAACATGCGTCTGTCTACACCTGGCATTAACATGCATCTGTTTACACCTGGCATTAACATGTGTCCGTTTACACCTGGCATTAACATGTGTCTCTTTACACCTGGCATTAACATGTGTCCGTTTACACCTGGCATTAACATGTGTCTGTTTACACCTGGCATTAACATGTGTCCGTTTACACCTGGCATTAACATGTGTCTGTTTACATCTGGCATTAACATGCGTCTGTCTACACCTGGCATTAACATGTGTCTGTTTACACCTGGCATTAAGATGTGTCTGTTTACACCTGGCATTAAGATGTGTCTGTTTACACCTGGCATTAACATGTGTCTGTTTACACCTGGAATTAACATGTGTCTGTTTACACCTGGCATTAACATGCGTCTGTCTACACCTGGCATTAACATGTGTCCGTGTACACCTGGCATTAACATGTGTCTGTCTACACCTGGCATTAACATGTGTCTGTCTACACCTGGCATTAACATGTGTCTGTTTACACCTGGCATTAACATGCGTCTAGGCTGATCTGATCACAGGTGGACAGCTCTAAATATAGGTGTGAATGCACCCAGTGCAACTTGCGATCCGATCGCACAGGCCACATTTGTCCACATCCCATTTGAAGTGTGACTGCATTTGTGTCCCAGGCCGCATTTAAGGACCCCCTAGTCAACTGATGTCCTCTGCGTTTTTTTTTTTTACCTGGTCTGTAACTTCTGACACACATCAGACCCACGAACTGTGGAAGAGCCCCCGCCCGCTTGCACATTCAAGTTCAACTTCAGGATCAAGTGCATTTGTCCACCGCAGTGTAGAGCCCGACCCTCTAAAACCCGCTGGAATAATGAAATAACCTGAGCTTGAACCGATGTGATCGGGTCGAGCCTGACAGGATTCAGGTGGAGAATTAGAAACTCTAGTGTTCAGACATTTACATTTTCCCACCTAACAAGTTTTAAGAATGAGTGTCAACTTTTGCTGTGTATTTTGAACACAAAATGAAAGAGGACAGCCAGAGCCTGATGCTCCTAATTCACTCCGTCAGTTTCCTCCTCAGGGTATTTGTCTCTATCTGGCGCGTTGACATCATGCATTTGCTGCGTCCATGCCATTGTAATAATGTGTAACTATTTACCCACAATAGACTAATTTACTACATGTAATATATAGGGTCAGGGGTCTGAAGGCTTTCATACAGATCTACATCATCATCATCATCAGAATAATAATGTTTATTCACACAGCACATTTTAAAAACCTGTTGTGCTTCACAACAACGTGGAATGGAATGACAAGAGAGGAGGTGCAGCTAGCTGGGATAGGGGATGATTTATTTCTTTAAGAGTGCTTCAAATGTTGTACGACAACATGATGTCACGTTAAAACGAGGCTCGAGTGAGCAAGGATGTCTCCTTCTGTTAAACGCCTGCTGCTTGGTATTTACGAGATGAAGGCGAACAGGGTTTTAGGTGATTAACACAGACTTTATTCAGTAATGTCTTTCATTCATTCACTCGCACGGGCGGGTGGTGCTCTGGTGCTGGAGTCGTTTCCTCGCTCCCTCCCATCAGAGCGTGTAGCTCCTCTTTTCTCCGTCTCCCATCAGCCCCGTGTTTCGCCCAGGACCCAGCTTCACTGCGGTAAACCTGATCACTAATCAGCCTCCCTGTCGCGTCTGCGCTCCTGCGAGCCACGGCCCCTGTCTCCGCTTGCAGCCGAGGTTAAACCACGCCCCCTACTGGAGTGACGTACCTGTTTATTTACATATAGAGCGGGGAAGTGAGATCCGATCATAAGTGGTCATTGGAGACACATGTTGATACCAGGTATAAACTGCTTCAACTTGCAGTAACAGAAACCAAACAGATTTTCTTCAATAGATTCTGCCTAGGGGCATCCAGGTAGCATAGCGCTCTATTCCATTGCCTACCAACACAGGGATCGCTGGTTCGAATCCTCGTGCTACCTCCAGCTTGGTCGGGCGTCCCTACAGACAGAATTGGCCGTGTCTGCGGGTGGGAAGCCGGATGTGGGTGTGTGTCCTGGTTGCTGCACTAGCGCCTCCTCTGGTCGGTCGGGGTGCCTGTTTGGGGGGGGGGGGGGACTGGGGAGAATAGCGTGATCCTCCCACGCGCTACGTCCCCCTGGTGAAACTCCTCACTGTCAGGTGAAAAGAAGCGGCTGGCGACTCCACATGTATGGGAGGAGACTTGTGGTAGTCTGCAGCCCTCCCCGGGTCAGCAGGGGGGGTGGAGCAGAGACCGGGACGGCTCTGAAGAGTGGGGTAATTGGCCAAGAACAATTGGGGAGAAAAAAAGGGGGGGGGTTGCCTCTACTGTTTGAATGACCAGTTACGTGTCTTGTCAGCGTGTTGGAGATCGTTGCACAGTAGTTTCTCATCTGACTTGTGGGACTGTTTCTGTCATCCAGAACTTTTAATCAGTTCTGGTTTGTCTGCTGTGTTGGGCCCTCGGTTCACTCTGACTAACAGAGATTAGCGGACTTCACAGGAAACGCGAATCTCGAAAGAGACGTTGTGCGACGCGGACAGAAGCGGCTGCTGACGGGGAGGAGTGTATCTCCACACATCACGGCGGGCGATGATGGCTGAGCTGCAGTCAGTCTCACGTTTCGCTCGGCCGCCGCGCTCCAGCGGAGACGAACAAAACCGGACCTGCCTTTCAGATCCCAGCTAAATTAGCGAGACTCCGACCACATGAGGGGAACGCTGCTGTAATTACATGGCAGCCATGACGGAGAAAGCCAAGAAACCTTCTGACATCGTTTATCCTCCGCATACATTAACCAAATTGTCCGTAGCAAACCCGCCGAACTGGGGAGATAAAGAGTTTTTTTCCAGGACGGCGGCCGAGGCTTTGGCTCTGCACTACTCTTTTTTTTGGGGGGGGGGGGGTCATGTTCTGCGCTTGGAAACCGAACTGGAGGGGTTCACCGACTGGGCGCTGTATTTAACAGAAGCCCCCAAAACGCTGGACGGCTTTCATTAGAAAGACAAACCGAAGCTCGGCGTGCAGCTTGGACGGAAAAAGAGAAAGAAAGAAAAACGACGAGGGTTCCCGCCAGCTCTCTGGGATGGAGGGAACGTTAACTTTGGCAGCGGTCTGAATAGAAGGAAAGTTTGGAATCAGATTTCCCTCCCAAAAGCCATATTTGAGAATAAAGAAGGATCACCTCCTACTGGGGGGGGGGGGGGGACTCCAGAGGTCCATCCATAGCATAAGTCTGTATTTCTGCCTCGGCCTTGACAGGTGAATTCAACAGTTTCAGCAAACAAGTAGAGTCTTGTGCTGATTCACCAAGCCTAATAGATCACATGTCGGTTCACTTTAGTTCAGGTTTCCCTGGCTGGCGCGTGGGTTTGCACATAGAGGAGTTTGACGTATGGGGAAATAATTAGCAGACACACTCACATGTCACCCAGCAGACATCTTATAGCAGTAAGTAGTCATGAAACGTGGACATCATGTTAAGTGCACAACATTCGACTCTCCTGTGGAGAGTCGGAATAAAGTACCTGGACAGCGCTAGATATCATTAACGCAACCGTTTGAGTCCGTATCGAGGAACGTCCAGTAGCAGTTTGACGTTAATGAGGTATAGCAGCTTGAAAGCTGTTCAGGATGGATTTATTTTGGAGCACTCACATGCTGCTTGTATTTACGGTGATGAAATCCAGACACATCTGAATAAATACACTCATATCTACACCTGCGTTTACAGATTTATGAAACAAAAACCACTTTAAAGCCCAGGTATCAACCAGGTCAGGTCCTCTTGTCAGGGTAAAGTCTTGTCTGGATAATCTGGAGGAGAAAAAAACCTCAGAGGCAGCAATTCAACATTTCTCACCACCCAGCGGGTCCCAGCTAGGCATGGGACAATATGGGCAGATCATGGTATAAAACACTGACAAAAAGCTGACCGTGGTGACTTTCCATCACCGGGACGCAAATGCAAATCCCAACATCTCATCTGAGATGAATGCGATTCTGGACGCACAAAAAGTGTTAATGTGCAGGTGATAATCTCCAACTGGAATTATGAACAGACTGATCAATAATGTCATGTGATATGGTAATATTAATCAATAATGTCATGTGATGTGGTAATACTGATCAATAATGTCATGTGATGTGGTAATACTGATCAATAATGTCATGTGATATGGTAATACTGATCAATAATGTCATGTGATATGGTGATATTGATCTATAGTGTCATGTGATAAGGTAATAATGATCTATAATGTCATGTGATGTGGTAATACTGATCAATAATGTCATGTGATATGGTGATATTGATCTATAATGTCATGTGATATGGTAATACTGATCAACATATTGCTCCATATCAAACATTTAGTTAAGCCTTATTAAATATTTGATCATGTTTAGCTCTGTATTTTAGCTGCTATTGCCAACTGTCTTGCATTCATTTCGCATGACTCTTCTTCTTCTCCTTCTTCTCATCTTTCTTCTTCTCTCCCTCCTTTTTCTTCTCCTTCTCCTTCCCCTTCTTTTCCTCCTTCTCCTTCTTCTTCTTCTCCTCCTCCTCCTTCTTTGCCGTCTCCTGCTTCTCCTTCTTCTTGTCCTTCTTCTTTTCCTTCTTCTCCTTCTCCTTTTTCACTGTCTCCTGCTTCTCCTTCTCCTCCTCCTCCTTCGTCTTCGTCTTCTCCTTCTTTTTCTTCTCCTTCTTCTTCACCAGCTCCTTCTTCCTCTCCTTCTCCTCCTTCTGCTTGTCCTTCTGTGGCAGACTCGACACATGTCCTGTGTGGGCTCCGTTACACTTCAGTACTTGGCAGGAACAGTGGCCCTGCCAGCAACAATGAAAAATAACATACAGAAGAACAATTACACAACACTGACACACTGAATGGCTGTTGCTACAAAAATGCCGGTGGGAAAGGTGTCAAACATGGAAACCATTTACCATGAAAAAATTACTGGTCGCCACACTACAGCGACCAAGGCGGTCATTTTGACCATTTTGGATTTTCAAAGTTTGATGACTCTGTGGGGGGAAAAAAAGAGACAGACCTGCTGCTCCCTGAATGCTCCTAAAACTGCATATATTTGCATTAAAACGAGTTTTAGATTAATTGCACACAAAAAAAGTTATGATAAGATCTACCTAACACGACCATGAGCGGTCCAAAAGACGGCTCGTGATTTGCGTGTGATGGTGTGCATCGTGTCAGTATTTATGACGTGTGTTGGTGGCGTCATTTCCTTTGTGAAGTTTGTTGCTCTGTCGTAGAAACACACTAGCGCCCTCCAGTGCAGAGAAACAGTCTAAACTGGATGTGTGATTATGTCCAACATGTCTGGTTACAGACGCCGCTACAGACGCACCATGACTGCCACCGAGGGCGCTGCAGTATTTACAGGCGTTGGACAGCGGCCATTTTAAATTGTTTAAAAATAGTATTAAAGTTGTTAAAACGTTAATTTTGGTGTCAGTTAGTTTCTTAACAGACACACTAACATATGTAATGCATTAATATCTCAACTGGGTCTTTATCTTGACAAAATATAGAGTTTAAAAACCATGGGGGTCAAAATGACCGCCCATGATGGTCTCAGGTAGGAGTGAGGTCCTGGTCGCTCTAGTTTAAAGTAGTGGAATTTCTGGTGCATCGGCTTTGTGTCGATGCAGTTGCCCACTGGGGACCGGGGTTCGGCCCCGGTCTCGTCAGGTCCGACTATGGCCGGACTCGATGAAGCAGCAATCATTGGCAGCGCTGTCTTCGGGAGGGGGGGCGGAGTCGGCTTGTGTTCGTCACATGAGTACGTCTCCGTGTGTGTGAGGGGAAAAGCAGTGGTTCGGCCCGGAGTCGCCTTGTCACGGAAGTGGCGAGGCGTCTCCTTCCAGACTGCCGGCCGGAGAGATGCAGCTGGCGAACGCATGCAGTACGAGGGCGGGAGTTTGAACTAAAATAGTGATCGATTGGCCACTAAATTGGGAGAAAAAGGGAAAAATCAGAAATAAAATTAAAAAGAAAAAATAAAGTAGTGGAATTTCTCCTGAAGTTCATGGGTCATGGCAACAGTAACGTATGGAAGATGAGCTGTGGAGAGGTTTTGCAGAGGGCCGTTTGTAGAAGGCATTTCCACGTGGTCCACATGAACCAAATACATTTTTTCTTAAACTAAATAATGTTTTCCAACCCAGCACACGAAGCCACACTCTGCCTGCCACATGCACGCTCTGTGTTTACCGCGCTAACATCGAGATGGTATTTTGGCGTGTAATGTTCTCGATGAATCTCAGCTGGGCCTGTCCAGATGCCATGCTGCCTTCATCTCATAGCGTGACACATGGGACCCCGGAACCCAGATTCTGTCGCTCTCTTTTTTCTGTTTCCTGAGTCCATATTCTCCTTGTGTTCAGAGGCCATCAGATGTGACACCTCAGCACGTTGGGCACATTTTCTGGAATCAACTCGCCGTTGAAAAAGGAGACGTACCGGTCATACCGTCAGGTTATATGAGTTTATTTATCCAGAAAATGAATTTTCCCACTGGGGGACTCGGACTGTCACTATGGGAGGGATTTGCATTGTGATGAGTGTCAAGAAGTGACTCATGGGGTTTGTGTACGGCTAACTTTTCCCAGTTAATTATGGTTCCACCACTTCCGATGGTCTGGAGGAAACGGTGCCAGCAGAGCTCGTGGGGGAACATTGTGGTGAGAGAATGATGTTGTCACAATAATCTTGTCTTTGTTTCCCTCCCTTGCTCAGCAACCTTCACTTCTTTTCATGGTGGTCTCTCTGAATTCTTCAAATAGTTTCTTGGTGAAAATAGACGCTTTGAGAGGGGACCTGCAAACCGGTCTGGACTGAATAACACATTACTCATCCAGACACGGTGGTTTAGCTGCTGCACAGCAGTGCTTTTGATGTGTGAGTTATTTTACAGATCTTCAGTAGCTGCCAAACGCTGGTCAACCCCCGAGCCTTTTAATGGTGTGACTGTTAGATGTTGTGCTGGGCATAAGATGTTGGCCATGTAGTCAGCATTATTTCCACTACCATGAAGGCCTGGGTAAACCTGATCCCTGCTGATTCTGCTATGAAGGCCTGGGTAGACCTGATCTCTGCTGATTCTACTATGAAGGCCTGGGTAAACCTGATCTCTGCTGATTCGGCTGTGAAGGCCTGGGTAGACCTGATCTCTGCTGATTCTGCTATGAAGGCCTGGGTAGACCTGATCTCTGCTGATTCTGCTATGAAGGCCTGGGTAAACCTGATCCCTGCTGATTCTGCTATGAAGGCCTGGGTAGACCGGATCTCTGCTGATTCTGCTATGAAGGCCTGGGTAGACCTGATCTCTGCTGATTCTGCTGTGAAGGCCTGGGTAAACCTAATCTCTGCTGATTCTGCTGTGAAGGCCTGGGTAGACCTGATCTCTGCTGATTCTGCTATGAAGGCCTGGGTAGACCTGATCTCTGCTGATTCTGCTATGAAGGCCTGGGTAGACCTGATCTCTGCTGATTCTCGGAGAGCAAGGGAAATAGGTTAACTCATATCTTCTTATCTAAATATCACACTTTAAAAGCTTAGTTGACACGATCCTGGGACATGGGTTTGACTTAAATGTCCTCATTTTCCTGGGCGTCCGGGTGGCATAGTGGTCTATTCTGTTGCCTACCAACACGGGGATCGACACTTCAAATCCCCGTGTTACCTCCGGCTTGGTCGGGCGTCCCTGCAGACAGTTGGCTGTGTCTGCGGGCGGGAAGCCGGATGTGGGCATGCGTCCTGGTCGCTGCACTAGCGCCTCCTCTGGTCGTTCAGTGCGCCTGTTTGGGGTGAGGGGGAACTGGCGGGAACAGTGTCATCCTCCCACGTGCTA
Source organism: Lampris incognitus (assembly GCF_029633865.1). NCBI lineage: Eukaryota > Metazoa > Chordata > Actinopteri > Lampriformes > Lampridae > Lampris > Lampris incognitus. The sequence goes on along the minus strand of NC_079212.1, from coordinate 145,870,770 downwards.
TGTCCCACTGGTGAAACTCCTCACTGTCAGGTGAAAGCAGCTGACGACTCCACATGTATGGGAGGAGGCACGTGGTAGTCTGCAGCCCTCCCCGGATTGGCAGAGGGGGTGGAGCAGCGACCGGGACGGCTCGGAAGAGTGGGGTAATTGGCCAGGTAAGTACAATTGGGGAGAAAAAGGGGGGGAAATCCCCTCCCCCAAAATAAAAAAATGTCCTCATTTTCCCAACGGTGGTGCCGAACAGAGCTGCTCGTGGTCGTCCAGACAGACCGCCGGTCGGCTCAGATCTCACCGTGAGGTCCGCCACGCAGCACAGAAAACCATTCATTAGTCTCCCACCTTTCAAATGAGATGTGAAAAATGTGGCTCCAGAACAAACCGGTCATGTGTTTACATCTCCGCCAGTTTGTCTGATAAAGTGTGTTTGTGATTGTGTGTGCGGGGCCTGGTGGGAGTTGTGTGTTGTGCGCGCCTCCGTCTGAGTTTCCATATGTTCCTGTGTGCCGTACCTCAGGGACCTCAACAAGAAGCCCAAGAATTTAAATGAGGTTTTTAAATGCGGGCTAGTTGTTTCCACATGGCGGGTTTGTTTGTTTGGGAGGTAATGCTGCCGAGTAGCTCTGCTTCTCATCCATCATCCCTCCTCTTCTCGGAGCGAGTCCTCATCCTAAAGACGGAGTTAGAGTTCTCTCACAGCCTGGCAGCTCTCCGCCGCTCATTTCTGCTCTTGTTTCCCTGGTAATGACGGGATTTAGTATAATTGTGGTAATTTTACTCTCTCTCCCCCCCCCCACCCCTATCCTGCCCTGCAGACATCGATGAATGCCAGGTCCATAATGGAGGATGCCAGCAGAGGTGCATTAACACCCGGGGTTCCTACCACTGCGAATGCACGCCCGGCTTTCGGTTGCATGTGGACGGGCGCACCTGCCTTTGTGAGTAATGTGACTAAAATAATAAAAGTAAAGAAGTTGTGGCCATATTCAAACTACACAACATCAGTCACCTTCACATGAGTTTATCAAGAAGCCTGAAATAAGTCAGTTTGTCATCTTAAAGCTCCGCGGCTCTTCTGCATTTCCTCCATGTGAGAGGTGGTGGTGGACAGACCGTCCCGGGTCTTCCTGTAGGACAGCGGTGTGAGACAGGAATCAGGAACACTTTGTCGTTTCACTTCATGCACTTGTGTACATGAAATGAAATGAAATGCCGTTTCCCCCAGCCCACAGCAGCACAACACAAAGACAACGACACATCCAAAAACTGCAAGAACACACACACCCAAACTAACACACATACCCAAACTAACACACATACCTAAACTAACACACATATCCAAACTAACACACATATCCACACTAACACACATATCCAAACTAACACACATACCCAAACTAACACACATATCCAAACTAACACACATATCCAAACTAACACACATACCCAAACTAACACACATATCCAAACTAACACACATATCCACACTAACACACATATTCAAACTAACACACATATCCAAACTAACACACATATCCAAACTAACACACATATCCGAACTAACACACATATCCACACTAACACACATATTCAAACTAACACACATATCCACACTAACACACATACCCAAACTATCACACATATCCAAACTAACACACATACCCAAACTAACACAAATATCCAAACTAACACACATATCCAAACTAACACACATACCCAAACTAACACACATATCCAAACTAACACACATATCCACACTAACACACATACCCAAACTAACACACATATCCAAACTAACACACATACCCAAACTAACACACATATCCAAACTAACACACATATCCACACTAACACACATATTCAAACTAACACACATATCCACACTAACACACATACCCAAACTATCACACATATCCAAACTAACACACATACCCAAACTAACACAAATATCCAAACTAACACACATATCCAAACTAACACACATACCCAAACTAACACACATATCCAAACTAACACACATATCCACACTAACACACATACCCAAACTAACACACATATCCAAACTAACACACATACCCAAACTAACACACATATCCAAACTATCACACATATCCAAACTAACACACATATCCAAACTATCACACATAACAAAACTAAACAAAAATCACTGTCCAAGGGAACGAACATCAGCCAGGATGACTGTCGGAACTGTCGGTCTGCATGGGCTAGCAGTTAGCTTAGCCCTCCCCGCTTTCGCATCCTGTCAGACCGCCCTCAGCATTTCCTCGTGGTCCCTGGGCCCACCGGAGGAAGCAGACCCAACTCTCCCAGCCGTCAAGCGCCGGCTCTCCCAGCCAGACACCCTCGACACACCTCCCCGCACTCCACATGACGACATCAAAACACCGGTCAACGCTAGGTGAGGCCGCCACCAGACCGCCCTCGGTGTTATCGGAACTGCCGGTCTGCATGGGCTAGCAGTTAGCTTAGCCTGCCCTGCTCTCCCAGCCATCAAACGAAGACAAAACTAGACGTGGACAAAGACACTTTATAGATGGTACAGGGTGAGGCCGCCGCAAATGTGAATTCGCACCGCCATCTTCCCACACCGGAAGCGGAACCGTGGATGTAGGATTCAGAGAGAAACAGAGTTGTTGACTCTGATGTTCTGGGACTACAAACAAGGTGCAGCAGGACTACAAACCAGGTGTAGCAGGTCTACATACCAGGTGTAGCAGCCATTGTGGCTGGTGTGCTGTCAGCTCAGCAGTAAACAGTTCCGCCCTTGTACAAATGGATCCTGGGAGCAAAGCTAACACACACAGTCTGATGTATTACACACTACATCACACTCTGTGGGAACACTGTTGTACAGTCACATTGGTTGTCATGCACACATCAGCATCACTGTTGTACAGTCTCATTGGTTGTCATGGACACATCAGCATCACTGTTGTACAGTCACATTGGTTGTCATGGACACATCAGCATCACTGTTGTACAGTCACATTGGTTGTCATGGACACATCAGCATCACGTCTCAGTCTGTTTTCCAACACGTAGGTGTTTGCTGCTGCACCAGTGTTCATCCTACCTGGTCAAAACTTCTCACCAGTGGTATACGGAGACTGGAGAGAGTCTCCAACCACGGTGAAGATGACTGGTGGTGTTATGGAGCCTGACTCCATCACACACATGGAGAACATAAACATTTATTCAGGGAGGAAAATCACAGATTTCAGTTTTAATGTGCCGGTTAGTGAAACATTCGGTTGCTTCTAGTTTTTGACATGTAATTATAAACAACACCAAACCCTGAGGATATGAAAAATAGAAAATAACAGATGATAAAAATAGATAAATGAAATTCTGTGGGATTTAATACAATGCAAAAAAAGACAAGCTTACCAAGGTATTTAATGTTGTTTCCCATATTGTGTGTTTAAAGAAAGTGTACTTGTTGTGGGATTATAAGACTCGTCATGAAGAACGTTCACTAAGCAGACTTGAAGCAACTTAAAACAACAATCTCAGAAGAAGAAACTTGGTTTGTGTTGGACAGTAAATGTCTTGAAACAAGTCCTGTTATCATGACACACTTGAAACAAACCATTCCCAGTGTCTGTTCCTTCATGTCCTCAGAGTTTTGTATTCTTTAGGATTTTATGTTTCCCTTTCAAAGCAACTGATTTTGTTAGCATCTGAGTCTCGGCGGCTCCCTCGTCGTCCTCACAAGTCCTGCTTCTGCCAAAAGATGAGTTACTGGAGACCACATGTGTCGGCGGCACTTCACTGTGGGTTTGGAATCTGAAATCTCTGCTGCGCTTCATTTCCCAAGTGTGTGAAGTGTTTTCGTAGTACCGGTACCATGTGTCTGTTCTGCCAGATGACTCTGATGTAGACTTGAGACCCGGCTGATACAGGACTAGAATATGAACTCCAGATCGGTCTAAACGGTGAGGAATGTATACGAGGGTCCGCTGCAGCGCTGACGGTGGATCCCTCCGCTGGGTCTTCCTGCAGAGATGAACCGGTTTCCTCTGGCCGGACTGATGGCTGCTTCTACACCGAACCAAGTACTAAGTAGTAAAATTAATTATCGTTAATTATAAATTATATTATTAATTAGAAATAATTGAAGCGGCTGGTGGCTCCACATGTATGGGAGGAGGCTCGTGGTAGTCTGCAGCCCTCCCCGGATCTGGAGCAGCAACCGGGGCGGCTCGGAGGAGAGGGGTCATTGGCGAAGTGCAATTAGGGGAAAAAAGGGAGCAAAAATTAACAAAACAAAACTTTTCTGTGCCTGAATGTGAAACCAAACCTGAAGTGTCGGTGAGGGAAGTTGTCCCGTGGCCATGTCAGCTGTTTTAAGATTCATTCAGACGATATGACACAGTGGGACATTGCTAGTAAAGCCGCCGGCATGTTCGCCTGGCTTCACCCGGTCTCTGTCAGGAGGGCCGTGTTGTCTCTGCTGTTCTCTTCAAACAGGAGAAACTCCACTTGGGTCCAGTGGACCCATCAACCTGCCAGCCCGCATCGTTCCTCTGTATTCAGACAGAGCTGGTTTTTACAGTCGCCGCGTGAGCCGGTAGGAGGTAGACACCCTCACAGCACGTACGACTCCTCTTTAAGATGCATGCCGACCCTCCGTGGGGGAAGGGGGAAGGAGGGGTTCGGAGAAGAGCAGATGTCTTCAGATCTCCCTTCGACAAACGGCTGTCTCTCTGCCAGGAGGGGTTCGACGCCATCCAAGGCCGCGAGCGTGTGCACGCATAATATTTGAATTGGAAAGGACTCGCGGGTTTGATGGGTTTGTTCTTCCTGATGGATGAGTCTCGACTCCAAAACTTCTTGTACTGGAACGCTGTCTTAGAAGATGCCAGCAGGTCATCCATCTCCACCTAATGTCTCACCGAAGGAGACGGGGTGCAAGCTGTCTGGTATCACATGGTGCCGGTACACACACTACTAACCTGATCTAGCAGTGCTTTAATGTAATCGTTCATTAGTAATGTAAGATGGGTGAAGTTATTTAGCGGTTTCCGCAGACCTCCTCAACTGATACGCTCATGTGATCCCCCCCACGCGCTACGTCCCCCATGGAGAAACTCCTCACTGTCAGGTGAAAAGAAGCGGCTGGTGACTCCACAAGTAAGGGAGGAGACATGTGGTAGTCTGCAGCCCTCCCCGGATCAGCAGAGGGGGTGGAGCAACAACCGGGACGGCTCGGAAGAGTGGGGTGATTGGCCAAGTACAAGTGGGGAGAAAAGGGGGGGGGGAGATGAGCTAGTGTATTGTTGCATTAAAGCTGCTATAACTGTGGAGAAGAGAGCAATTTTGACACAACACCCCCAAAAAAATCCAGTCCCCCTTGTTCAGCTTCCCCCTTCCCTCCCGTAAAGCTACATGCATTAGTTTGACCATCGGAACCGGCAAATTCCTGTTTTTGATGGGATTTCCCCCCCACTGCCTTGAAGACAGTACAATGTATTGTAGTTGTTAATCTATGCATGTCAAAACATATTTGCATCAAAAAGTATATTGCTACTTAAAGGTGAAATTGTGTATTAATTTCAATGTTGTATTATGTAAATTGCGTGAACACAACATCCATTGCACGCTGTCCGTCTTGGGAGAGAGACCCCTCCTCTGGTGCTCTCCCTGAGGTTTCTTCCTAGTTTTTCTCCCTGTTAAAGGGTTTTTAGGGAGTTGTCCCTCATCCGATGAGAGGGTCTAAGGACAGGATGTTGTGTAACTGTGAAGCCCACTGAGGCACATTTGTAATTTGTGATATTGGACTATACAAATAAATTTGATTTGATGTGATATTAAGAGTTTGGTGTCCTCACTATGTGAGAATGGCGATGTTTCAGAAGAGCATGTTCACGAAGGGGGTTGCAGAAGCAAAACTCAGGACTGTAACGTTGTGTGGAGGCGTAGTGAGTCTGTACATTCTGCTGTGGTAACATTAAGCAGTAGGCTGTGTGATGAATAACTGTGTGTGTGTGTCTGTTTAGCGGTCCTCTCCTGTGCCGTGAGTAATGGCGGCTGTGAGCATTACTGCATCCAGCAGTCTGCGGCTCATTTCCACTGTCGCTGCAAAGCAGAGTATGTCCTGCAGCAGGATGGAAAGCACTGTAAACGTGAGTGTCCACATCCACACACCCTCTGAAACACGACGACGCGGGTGCGAGTCCCTCCTCAAACCTGCTCTCGCTGTACTGTGTTAACGTCTTCATCTTTCAGTTCATTCTGTTTTTCTTTAATGGTTTTTATTCTTTTATGTTGTTGGGGTCCCCGTCTTACTCTGCAGTTCCTGTCGGACAGAGAGCCACCTCATTTTGTCCTGTGTCAGGGAGAGAGAGGCGTCCCGGGGAGTAAGGAAGGGGGGAGGCGGAGCCGAGTGTAAAAACAAACCAGTTTATTAACAGAACTCATAGTAACCATAAGCCAGTGTAGTATATGCAACACAAGATCAGCTGGAGACAATGGCTCTTCACTAGCCAGGGTGAGGTGACCGCCAACAAAATAAATAACTCACATCAGACCAGAAGAAACCCACAGAATCAGTAGCGCGGGTTTCACCCTCCTCCTCAAGGAGTACTGACTGTAAGCACAGCGGCGCTCTCTCTGGCTGCTGGCAGCGGCCCACTGGCACGGCTGGGCGTCTGTCTGCAGGTTGCATGTATACCCAGCTGATGAGGGGCAGAAATCACCCGTGCTCAGGCAGCAGCTCCACTGGAGGAGGGGCATTAGCGGGAGAGGGGAAGTGCACACATGCTATACCCAACACACGGCACTGGGCCGTGACTGACAGTGTTGGTTCTGTGCATTTAACACATCCTGGTGTGCTATAGCAGCACCTAGTTTAAGTTGTTGGTGCTGTGTTTATACACTGATCTATTCCTGCCCTGTGAAGCATAGTCATCATCTTCATCATCATCAGCACTGTCATCGTGCTACTTAATTAATTTATATATTAAGTTTCCCTCGTCAAGCCCCTGGGGCAGATTCAGTTACTGCACATTAACCACCCCGGCTGGGACCTGTGTAGCGAGGAGCACTGGACTGCTGCCTTCATGCTGCACCCGGGGACCAACTCCAGTTCTTCTCCCACTGCCTTGCTCAGGGGCACAGACAGCAGTATAAACCCTAACATGCATGTTTCTTCTGAATTTCAATATTAATAACAATAACGGTAATAATAATGATAATAGTAGTAGTCGTAGTAAAAGTTGTAGTAGTAGTACTGTGGTAGTAAAAGTGGTAGTAGTGATAGTAGTATCAGTAGTAGTAGTAGTAGTAGTAGTAGTACTGGTAGTAGTAGTGGTAGTCGTGGTAGTGGTAGTAGTAGTAGTGGCAGTAGTATTAATAGTGGTAGTGGTGGTAGTAATAGTGGTAGTAGTAGTGCTAGTGGTGGTAGTAGTAATAGTAGTAGTGGTGGTAGTATTAATAATGGTAGTAGTAATAGTAGTAGTGGTGGTAGTAGTGGTAGTAGTGGTGGTAGTGGTAGTAGTAATAGTGGTAGTAGTAGTAGTAATAGTGGTGATAGTAGTTGTGGTCGTAGTAATAGTACTGGTAGTGGTAGTCATGGTAGTGGTAGTATTAGTAGTGGTGGTGGTAGTAGTAATAGTGGTAATAGTAGTGGTAGTAGTGGTGTTGATAGTTGTGGTAGTAGTAGTAATAGTGGTAGTAGTAATAGTGGTGGTAGTAGTAATAGTGGTAGTAGTAGTAGTTGTGGTAGTAGTAATAGAAGTAGTAGTGGTGGTAATAGTAGTAGTAGTGGTAGTAGTAGTGATGGAAGTAATAGTGGTAGTAATAGTAGTGGTGGTAGTCGTGGTAGTAGTAGTAGTAGTGGTGGTAGTAGTAGTGGTAATAGTGGTGGTAGTGGTAGTAGTAGTGGTGGTAGTAATGCTAGTGGTGGTGGTAGTAGTGGTAGTAGTAATAGTAGTAGTAGTAGCGGTGGTAATAGTAGTAGTAGTGGTAGTGGTAGTGGTGGTAGTAGTAATAGAAGTAGTAGTGGTGGTAGTAGTAGTGGTAGTAGTAGTGGTGGTAGTAATAGTGGTAGTAATAGTAGTGGTGGTAGTCGTGGTGGTAGTAGTAGTAGTAGTGGTGGTAGTAGTAGTGGTAGTAGTGGTGGTAGTGGTAGTAGTAGTGGTGGTAGTAATGCTAGTGGTGGTGGTAGTAGTGGTAGTAGTAATAGTAGTAGTAGTGGTGGTGGTAATAGTAGTAGTAGTGGTAGTGGTGGTAGTAGTAATAGTAGTAGTGGTGGTAGTGGTAGTATTAATAGTGGTAGTGGTGGTAGTAATAGTGGTAGTAGTAGTGCTAGTGGTGGTAGTAGTAATAGTAGTAGTGGTGGTAGTATTAATAATGGTAGTGGTGGTAGTAGTAGTGGTGGTAGTAGTAGTGGTGGTAGTGGTGGTAGTAGTAGTGCTAGTGGTGGTAGTAGTAGTGGTGGTCCACAGCATACTGATTTTTGAGTGACAGCTGGAAACAGGAAGAGCGATGGTGAACAGGCCAGTAAGAAAACAGAGCAGAGGCTTTATGAACTCAAACTGTGCTTCATGTAGTTTTGTCATAACAGTAAGAACACATTGGCTGCGTGTGCTGCCAAGTATAATTACATGACAGGATGTGAGCAGTGGAGCAGGATTACCATGATCTGTCACTCCTGAGACCAGACCTCAGATTAGCGTGAATCAGGCCCGAGTCCCTCTGGGTTCTCTTCCAACGTGATCATCTCTGATATCTTTTTCTTTGCTATCTGTCTTTCTCCCCTGCCCTGAGGTTTTGCTGTGGACACATCTCTGGGGATGAGAAGATTATGATTTTAAAAAAATGACTATCATTAAGATCTTTTAAAATTGTAATTGTTGGCTGTGAAAAGCTCCCTCTAATTTTTTGCCGGAGCTGAAGGTTCTCATCCGGATTCTGGACAGAATAACAAAAATGAAACCCGCACAAATGTGCAGAGAGAACACCCAGCACTATATATGGACTGTGTATGGACTGTATATGGTCTGTTTATGGAGTGTATATGGACTGTTTACTGACTTTATTGACTGACTGTATATGGACTGTTTATGGACTGACTGTATACGGACTGTATACGTATGGACTGACTGTATATGGATTGTGTATGGACTGTGTATGGACAGGGTGGTGGATGCAGATGTAGTATTACCCATACACTCTACAGCGGATCGATTACAGTATCGGTACCGGCTCTGACCCTCATTTGATTGACGTTTGTGTTTACAAGTGTGGGTTTCTTTCGTGTTACAGTACAGAATCCTTGTGCGGAGCAGAATGGCGGCTGTATGCAGGAGTGCAGGGTTGACGGTGGCCGGGCTCACTGCGATTGTCGTGTGGGCTACCTCCTGGCTGTTGACGGGAAGACTTGTGAAGGTGAGCGAGGTTTCCATCAGTCACCACCATTCATAGGATCCACTGATTTGTTTTGTTGATTCTTCAGCCATGAAGGGCTGAAAATGAGCAAAAGGTTGGGTTAATGGTTTAAATGGATGTGTCATGTGATCTACAGAGGTTGGGTTAATGGTTTAAATGGATGTGTCATGTGACCTACAGAGGTTGGGTTAATGGTTTAAATGGATGTGTCATGCGACCTACAGAGTTTGGTTTAATGGTTTAAATGGATGTGTCATGTGACCTACAGAGGTTGGGTTAATAGTTTAAATGGATGGGTCATGTGACCTACAGAGGTTGGGTTAATAGTTTAAATGGATGTGTCATGTGACCTACAGAGGTTGGGTTAATGGTTTAAATGGATGTGTCATGTGACCTACAGAGGTTGGGTTAATAGTTTAAATGGATGGGTCATGTGACCTACAGAGGTTGGGTTAATGGTTTAAATGGATGTGTCATGTGACCTACAGAGGTTGGGTTAATGGTTTAAATGGATGGGTCATGTGACCTACAGAGGTTGGGTTAATGGTTTAAATGGATGTGTCATGTGACCTACAGAGGTTGGGTTAATAGTTTAAATGGATGGGTCATGTGACCTACAGAGGTTGGGTTAATGGTTTAAATGGATGGGTCATGTGACCTACAGAGGTTGGGTTAATGGTTTAAATGGATGGGTCATATGACCTACAGAGGTTGGGTTAATGGTTTAAATGGATGTGTCATGTGACCTACAGAGGTTGGGTTAATGGTTTAAATGGATAGGTCATGTGACCTACAGAGGTTGGGTTAATGGTTTAAATGGATGGGTCATGTGACCTACAGAGGTTGGGTTAATGGTTTAAATGGATGGGTCATATGACCTACAGAGGTTGGGTTAATGGTTTAAATGGATGTGTCATGTGACCTACAGAGGTTGGGTTAATGGTTTAAATGGATGGGTCATGTGACCTACAGAGGTTGGGTTAATGGTTTAGAGCAAAATCTGGGTTTTAATTAAAGCTAAACTATGGCATTTACCATGTAAACAAACATGGGTTGGATTATATTCATGCAGAGTATGTTATTACACCCCAGAGTATGTTATTACATCTGTATGTTATGTACAGTAAACAGCTGTATGTTATTACACCCCAGTGTATGTTATTACATGTTTGTTATGTACAGTAAACAGCTGTATGTTATTACACCCCAATGTATGTTATTACACCTGCATGTTATGTACAGTAAACAGCTGTGTGTTATTACACCCCAGTGTATGTTATTACACCTGTATGTTATGCACCTGTATGTTAAGCTGTATGGTAGTGAGTATTTTGACACAAGTATTTACATTCACAGATTTTCAGAAAAATCATGATTTTTGATGTTTAGATGGCTCCATGTTGACATCCAGATTTCAGCACAGCAGCTTGGAGAGGAAGTTAGTGTGTTTGTTATGGCACAGGGACCCACTTTACTCACTAGCGCTCTTAGTGGCCAAAAACTCTGCTGCCATCTTGAAGTTTGGACAGGCTAGAGAAAGAAGACTTTTGTAGATTTTTTTTTTTTTTTTTACTTAACTTTAGTTTTTGGGCATTTTTGCCTTATTAGCACACAGGCTGGTAGAAATTGATAAAAGGGCGTCCGGGTAGCATAGCGGTCTATTCCGTTGCCGGTTCGAATCCCCATGTTACCTATGTGTACTGGTTGCTGCACTAGCTGGTCGGTCGGGGCACCTGTTTGGGGGGACTGGGGGGAATAGCGTGATCCTCCCACGCGCTACGTCCCCCTGGTGAAACTCCTCACTGTGAGGTAAAAAGAAGCAGCTGGCTGCTCCACATGTATCAGAGGAGGCATGTGGTAGTCTGCAGCCCTCCCTGGATCAGCAGAGGGGGGTGGAGCAGCGACCGGGACGGCTCAGAAGAGTGACGTAACTGGCCAAGAACAGTTGGGGAGAAAAAAGGGGGGAAATTCAAAAAAAGAAATAGAAATAGAAAAAAAGATGAAGAGAGATGAAGGAAAGACATGCAGCTCAGAAACCAAGGCGGGATTCGTACCTGGGTTGCACTGAACCAGCCGATCCACAAACACACCCCTCATAACTCTTTTCTAAAGATCATTCAGTGAAACCAAACGTTGTTCTGTCCCACTGACTTTGGTTTTGTCGTCATTCACAGATATTGATGAATGTGAGACGGAGGAGGCCAACTGTGCTCACGGCTGCCACAACACGCCGGGGTCCTACGTCTGTGTCTGTAACACCGCCTACGAGCTGGGAGCCGACGGCAGACAGTGTTACAGTGAGTTTAAAGCCCACCTGATGCTCGGGATGTGATCGGACACTCATTAATCCCCACACTCGACCAGCCCTGCGGTGGCGGGCGGCGCGGCGGCCATACCATACGGTTGTGCAGCGAGTCAGGATGATCTCTCTAGTGCCTCTGTAAAGCTTTGTGAGGATGTTAGGGGCCATTTCAAACTTCTTTACCCTCCTCAGGGAGAAGATTTTACGGCGGTGCTGAGGGGCAGCACAGGCTCCAGCGCCACAGTGGGCCGGCCCGTACAGAGCGCTGTGGGAGACACACTGAGAGACATTGTAAATAGCTGTAAATAAAAACCCTGCTTTCAGCCGCAGTTGTGCCCGTCCTCCATCCTTAACCCGCTCCACTGGTGACGGTGTTGCCACAGTATACTACGTAATATTTTCACATGTGTTTGCGGATGAGCCTTTGTCCCATTCACTTCCCATTTGGTTTGTTATTATGGTCTGCACTGAGCTCTCTCCTCTGGAATATTGAACCGTAAGTTACCTCCTCATATGAAGTCCAATCTCTTTTTTTTTAAAATTTAGATTGTTTTTTTATTTGATAGCGATAGTAGAGAGAGACAGGGAAGGCAGGGGGGAGAGAGGGGATGATGTAGCGAAGGGCCTGGGCCGGATTCGAGCCCAGGCCACTGTGGCAAGGAGCCACCGGGGTGCCCCGTCCAATCTCCATTTATATGCATTCATGTTCAACCGTGTCAAAAGAGGAGAACCATGAGTTGACAGAGTGGCTGAACAGAAGCCTGGCATCTGACTGAAAGCCTGAAAAATGATGATGGATTATATTCATGTATAGCGCTTTATCTGGACACCCAAAGCGCTTCACATTGAAGGGGGGAAACTCACCTCAACCACCACCAATGTGTTGCACCACCTGGGTGATGCATGACAGCCGTTTTGCACCAGACGCTCACCACACATCAGCTTGAGATGGAGAGGGAGGAACCATTGAGCCAATTACATGGGGGTATGATTAGGTGGCACTTATCACAAAGAGTAGGCACTTTACCCAATTTAATACACCCTGCGAAGGAAACTCATGATAAACGGCTGAAATGAGTTTCCTCTGTAGGGTGTCTGGGCTCAGCCTTAGAGATAGGGTGAGGAGTCCTCATCAGCAAGCAACTTTCCTGGACATTAAACACCCAGGCCCTGGTGAAAATGGCCCAGCAACGCCTGCATTTCCTGAGGGGGCTGAGGAGCGCTTGTCTATCCCCCAAAATTCTCACCAACTTCTACCACTGCACCATAGAGAGCATCCTGACCATCTGCATCTCAGTGTGGTACGGCAACTGCACCTCAGTAGACCAGAAAGCTCTGCAGCGGGTCATCAAGGCGGCCCAGCATATCACCGGTACCCAGCTCCCAGCCAGAAAAGATATTTATCACAAATGCTGCCTTCGAAGGGGTCTGAGCATCAGCAGAGATCCCACCCACCCCAACCATGGACTGTTCTCCCCCCTGCGCTCTGGGAGGCGCTACAGGAGCCTCAGAGCCCGCACTACCAGGCTCAAAAACAGCTTCTTTCCTCAAGCTGTTACTCACCTGAACCTGGCTACCCACTGAATGTCTGTAGATATTTTTAAATATTTTGTACTCTTGCTCTTTTTTAACTTATCTTTATCTTTTGGTCTTCATGTGTGTATATCTTATACTATGTTTGTCTGTGTCTGTCTTGCACTGTTTGGTGAAGCCACAGCCCTCATTTCATTTTTAACATGTGCCTGCACATTGTTTTTAATGACAATAAACTGAAGTGAATTGAATTGAGCTCAGACATCCAGAGGGAGCTCGGAGTAGAGCCGCTGCTCCTTCGCGTTGAAAGGAGCCAGTTGAGGTGGTTCAGGCATCTGATGAGGATGCCTCCTGGGCGCCTTCCTGTGGAGGTTTTCCGGGCATGTCCAACTCGGAGGAGACCCCGGGTCAGACCCAGAACTTGCTGGAGGGATTACATGTCCAATCTGGCCTGGGAACACCTTGGGATCCCCCAGGAGGAGCTGAAGGGCGTTGCTGGGGAGAGGGACATCTGGCGTGCCCTACTTAGCTTGCTGCCACCATGACCCGACCCCGGAGAAGTGGGTGATGATGAGATTAGATGAGATGAGATGAGATGATTAGGTGGCCAGATGGAGAGAGCCAGGTTGGTAATTTTGCCAGGACACCAGGAACCCCCCCTACTCTTTGTGATTAGTGCGATGAGATCTTTAATGACCACAGTGAGTCAGGGCCTCGGTTTAATGTCTCATCTGAAGCACGGCATCTCCTACAGCACAGTGTCCCCATCACGAGGCTGGGATTTTCTTCTCTCCTGGTTTTTATTAGGACCAGAGGGAAAATTTCCCCCTACTGGCCCACCAACACCACTTCCAGCAGCAACTCAGCTTTCCCAAGAGGTCTCCCATCCAAGTACTAGCTGAGCCCACATCTGCTAAACTTCTGTCATTCAGCAGAACCAGGGTGCATGTTGGTATGGCTGCTGGCAAAAGTTCTGATATGCCTCATAAAATCTGTCTTGAGGGAGTCATCCTCCACTGGAGTACAAACTAGGAGTCATCAGGACACTACCACCGAGCTGACAATGTCCCCACCGACACTGCGGCCGGGGAAGGGGAGAAATCCCACATTAAACAGGCCCTGGTGAAGTGTGGTTATCCTAACTGGGTGTTTGTCAAAGCCAGGAAGACCCCAAACAGTGCACCATCCAATCGAAGAGAGGAGAAGGACAACAGCTGTCTAAGCGTAAAGCAGTGGTGATTCTGTATGTGGCGGGAGTTTCTGAACAGTTGAGACATGTATTTAGCAAACACCGCGTCTCAGTTGCTTTCAAACCCCAAAACGCGCTGTGCCAGAAATTGGTCCACCCCAAGGATCGGGTCCCCCAGTACGCGGTCCCCCAGTACGCTGTTAAGTGGCGGGAGGATTGCCGTGGCTTGTACATCGAGGACAGACTGAGATTGAAGAGGTCACTTAGATGATGATGAAACGTTTCTCTCAGTAAAAGTTGTGTCCAGATGAACTGGTTCACCTTTCTGTGATTTTCTTACCTGGACTACTGCATGCATAAAGACACCAGCATCTACATATTCAATAATTTACAGTTTCATTTAGCAGACGCTTTTATCCAAAGCAACGTACGTCTGAGAGTTAATACAAACACAAGCAAGGATCTAGTCAGGCGGCGACAGCACAAGTGTCAAAAAACTAGGTTCAAGTCCGATAGGACATAAGTGTCAATAGGCAGTGCACAAAGGCAAAGGTGCATAGAAGGGGATTTGATTTGATTTTTTTAATACTATCAGGTGAGGAGGTGTTGGAGAAAGAGCTGGGTCTTTTGCGTCTTCTTAAAGATGGAGAGGGACTGAGCAGATTGAATGGAGTTTGGTAACTCGTTCCACCACCGGGGAACTACAGAAGAGAAGAGTCTGGCTAGTGACTTGGGGACCCATTGGGGCAGAAGTGCCAGGCGCCTTTCATTGGCAGAGCATAGGGAGAAGGACTGAGTGTAGTCCTGAATGAGGGAGTTCAGGTAGGCGGGAGCCGCCTTAGTTGCTGTTCTGTAAGCGGGCATCAAGGTTTTGAATTTGATGCCGGCAGCAACTGGGAGCCAGTGGAGGGATATGAACAGCGGAGTGACATGTGCTGTTTTGGGGTTGGTTGAAGACCTGACGTGCCACCACATTCTGGATCATTTGCAGAGGTTTGAAAGTGCATGCAGGGAGACCTGCCATTAAGGAGTTGCAGTAGTCAATGTGTGATATTACAAGAGCCTGTACCAGGAGTTGTGCTGCATGCTCAGACAGGTAGGGTCTAATTTTCCTGATGTTGTTCAGGGCAAATCAGCACAACCGAGCAATAGAGGCCATGTGAACCTTATGTCTTCTTTACATATATTTTTATATTCATATGTGTCACTTATTTTATATTGTATTTTAAGCTTGTGCAGCACTTTGGTTCAACTGTGGTTGTTTTAAATATGCTATATAAATAAACTTGACTTAACTTGACTTGACTAAAGGTTAGCTGGTCATCAGTCATGACACCCAGGTTTTGGGCAAACTTTGTGGGCATGAGTTGGGTTGATTTGAGCTGGATATTGATTTGTTGTTGTAAGGATGGACTGGCTGGGATAACAAGGAGCTCAGTCTTTGTTCAGTAATTTGTGATTTGTTCAGTAATTTGTTCAGTAATGTTCTCGGCTCTCTCTCTGCGAGGTGTTTGCATAGCGCTGTTTAGAAAGGGGATCCAGACCATTTGCACAGTCGTGAGTGTCAATCTGACATAATTTACCCAATTTACTTTCAATAACGTTTTAACCGCAGCCCCATGAGTCCAATGAGTACGTAATGGAGTCAGGTCCCCCACGGGCAGCGCCAGAGCGAGTCATTAAATCATGCCAAATACTTCCCTGGGACCCAATCTGATCCTATCGTGTGTGTGTGTGTGTGTGTGTGTGTGTGTGTGTGTGTGTGTGAGACAGGAATCGAGATGGAGATTGTGAACAGTTGTGAGGACAACAATGGTGGCTGTTCCCACCACTGCCAGCACTCCACTGCCGGCCCGGTTTGCTCGTGTAACCAAGGTTATCAACTGGACGATGACCTCAAATCCTGTGTGGGTAAGACTGAGAAGCGGCCTGTGCAGGTGTTCATGGGAGTATCGGCAGGTGTTCATGGGAGTATCGGCAGGTGTTCATGGGAGTATCGGCAGGTGTACATGGGAGTATCGGCAGGTGTACATGGGAGTATCGGCAGTGTACAAATCAATCCAGGTCACGGTGGTTGAACTAGAACAACTCACATAACTGCAAAAAAGATATATATTTTATTGAATTACAACAGAAATATGATCGGCAATGAGTGAATCTTGATTGTATGTAGCGATTACGCATAAAATGCACTATAACAGCGGGTCTCAATCAGGTCCTCAGTTACCAGCAGTTACTGCTGGTTTTCTTTTCTAGCATTCATTACAGTCACCTGTTCGTTATTCAGCCTCCTGATTGGAGGTTGAATAACTGTAGCAAAAGTGTACTGAACAGTGCGTCCGGGTAGCGTAGCACTCTAGTCCATCGCCTATCATCACCATTGCCCTGTGATGGCCTGGCGGCCTGCCCAAGGTATCTCCCCACCTGCTGCCCAGTGACTGCTGGGATAGGCTCCAGCATCCCCGCAACCCTGAGAGCAGGATAAGCAGTTCGGATAATGGATGGATGGATGGATGGATCTTACCATACCTTACCTTAAACTTTACCATTGCATTTTCCCTTACCCTTACCTTACTCACCCCTATCTTCTCATCTCATCTTATCTCATCTCATCTTATCGCATTTTATCTTATCTCATCTCATCCCATCTTATCTTATGTCATCTTATCTTATCTTATCTCATCTCATCTTATCTCATCTTATCTTATCTCATCTCATCCCAGCTTATCTTATCTCATCTCATCTTATCTCATCTCATCCCAGCTTAGCTTATCTCATCTCATCATAATTTATCTGTAAAAACTGTCCCCTCAGTGAACAAGGATGTTGTGTAACTGTGCTCTGAGATATGTTGTGTGTTGTCGGCCGTTTTTTGACAGATGTGGATGAATGTGGAGAACAGACATCTTGTTGTGAGCAGGACTGCCTCAACTACCCTGGCGGCTATGAATGCTACTGCTCGGCAGGGTACCGAATCAACCACGATGGATGTAGCTGTGATGGTATGTTTTCAACGTTGGTCGAAAAACAAAACCACATGAACACTTGTCATGGGACAGCGAACAGTAATTTCTGTGGAGTTTTGAAAGCGTCCAGCAGAAGTGAGACATTCGCTTGGTCTTGAATGCTCACAAGGTCATCGCTGTTTGACTCTTCGTGTGTCAATAGAAGCAAATAGCTACGGTTCTGTTCATGATTTGATTTGGCTGACGTTGTCATGTTGGTCCTTCATGTTGAAGTGTATTGGTGATGTGTTGTTTGTGTCGGTGTTTAGATGTGGATGAGTGCCAGGCAAATAACGGAGGGTGCGACCACACGTGTCAGAACAGCGCCGGGTCCTTCCAGTGTTTCTGCCAGCGAAGGTATCGACTGGACGAGGACCGCCGCTCCTGCATTCGTGAGTATTGATCAGCTCTCGAATTAACCAGCGTGGGTGAGGGCAAGACAGTCAGACTCCTGGTAATCCATGACATGTTTTAGATTTCACTCTGCCATTCCACATATCCACATATCTATCTATCTATCTATATCTATCTATCTATCTATCTATCTATCTATCGATCTATCACTCTGTCATGCTCTCCTCTTTCTCTTCCCTTTATCTTTCTGTCATGCACTCTTGCTGTCTCTCTCTCTGTCTCCCTCTCTTTTTCTCCCTCCCTCTGTTTGTCTCTTCTTTTATCTCTCGCTTGCTTGCCTTCATTTTAACATTACCTGTCTGTCTGTCTGTCTGTCTCTGTCTCTCCTTTCTAACAGCATTGGAAGATGCTATTCAGGCTCTGTCCAGTGGGGGCGCCATTGAGTCACCCCTGCCTCGCCCTCAGCTAACGTTGCTGCAGGACTACAGCCAGCCGTTGGAGCGTTACGACGACTACGAGGAAGATGAGGAAGACGAGGGAGAGCTGAGGGCTGAAAGCAACCTGGCAGAGAAATTTGGTACAAATCCCAAACACAATCATTCTCTCACACACACACACCATCATCATCATCATCGGCAGTCACTCGAAGCGAGTATGATTGTCCTCTCCTTTGGGTTGTCTACTTGTGGGTCTTCAGATGTTCTGCGGAAGCCGATACGGTGCAGTGTGGGCAGGGGAAAGTGGTGGTCGTTGGTGGTTGAGCTTTTCTCTCTCTCTCCTTGCAGTGCTGTCGCTTTGTCTCTGCGGCACAGTGGAGTTCCATTTAATGACATGCAGTTACTTCCTGCGCAGATTTCTTCCAGGAGCGCCTGTCCAGTGCAATGTGTTGCCAGTTGCTCGATGTGATGTTGAATTTCTTCAGACTGGTCTTGATATTGTCCTTGAAATGTTTTTTTTGCCCACCGTTAGCTCAATAACTTTCCTTTAGCTGGGAGTACAGGATCTGTTTGGGGAGATGTGTGTTGAACAAGCGGGTGACACGGCCTATCCATCGGAGTTGGTGCTGTATTATTGTGGTGGTGATGCTAGTCATGTTGGCTTCTTCCAGAACGCTGATGTTGGTGCGTCTGTCCTTCCAGCTGATCCTCAGGATGTTCCGTAAGGATCTTTGGTTGTAATGTTCCAGGGCTCTCTGGTGCCTGCTGTAGGTGGTCCATGACTCTGCTCCATACAGCAGGTGGGGAAAACAACAGTTCTGTAGAGCAGGAGTTTTGTTTGGGCCTTTTGGTCTTGGTCTTGGTCTTCATCGACTCTTTTCCCGAGTCTGGCTTAAGTGCCACTGGCACAACCCAGGCCGTGGTTGACCTCAGAGTTGATGTCAGCTTTTGAGGAGAGAAGGCTGCCGAAGTAGGGGAAATGATCAACGTTTTCAAGAATTTTGTTGTCCACTTTTATGGTGGGCTGGGTAGATAGCTGGTTGGGTGGAGGTTGATATAGGACCTGGGTCTTCTTGATGTTTATTGCTAGACCCAGGGCTCTGTATGCCTTGGCAAAGGCATTCACAATGTCCTGGATGTCTTCTGCGGAGTGTGCTGCGATGGCGTTGTTGTCTGCATACTGAAGCTCCATGATGGTGGTGTTGCAGACTTTGCTGTTGACCTTGAAGCTATTAAGGTTGAAAAACTGGCCGTCAGTTCTGTATAGGATTGGGATCCCCCGTGGCAACTCTTCGCTAAAGAGGTGGAGTATGGCAGCAGTAAAGATAGCAAACAGGGTGGGTGCACCCTGTTTGCTATCTTTATTGGGGCATCCTTGTTTGACCCCTGTTTCCACAGTGAAGGGCTCTGACTCAGAGCTGCTGTTGCTGAGCACTGTGTGACATGCGGTCATGTTGAAGCCTCAATATTCTGATGTATATGTCAGGGCAGCCATATCTTGATAGTATGCTCCACAGAGCCTGGCAGTCTACTGAGTCAAAGGCCTTTGTCAGGTCTATGAAAGCCATGTACTCAGGCTGGCTTTGTTCATGGTATTTTTTCTAGAGTTGGCATGCTGTAAATATCTTGTCTGCTGTACCTCCGGATGGATGGAGGCCACACTGAGATTCTGGGAATACTTCCTCAGCCAGTGGTAGCAGTAAGTTTGCGAGGATGAGAGCGAGGACTTTGCCAGTTGTTCACAGGAGTGAGATGCCCCTGTAGTTTCCACATTCTGCCTTGTTCCCTTCTTGAATATGGCCACTATTAGAGCATCCCTGAGCTCTGAGGGAAGTTCTTTTTCCTAGATCTTGAAGAGGAAGGTATAGATGTGGTACAGGAGCTCGGTCCACCTTCCTTTAAGATCTCAGCTGGGATTCCATCTGGACCGGTGGCCTTGTTGTTCTTAAATGGTAAATGGTAAAGCTCCTGATGGCATCTTGAACCTCTGTCATGGTGGGAGGTTCCCCAATGTCTTCTCTGATGTGACTCTGGGGAATGTGACTGGCAATGTCTGGTTCAGCTGTGCTGTTGCAGTTGAAGAGTTCCTGGAAGTGCTCCTTCCATTGGGTGTTAATGGACTCATTATCCTTCAGCAGCTCCTACCCATCCTTTGAGCGCAGGGGGTTTAAGCCGCTGTTGCTTGGACCCTAGATGGCCTTAGTGGCACTGAAAAAGTCTTTGGTGTCACCCGAGTCTGCCAGTCGCTGGATTTCCAGAGCCTTTTTTGTCCACCAAGAGTTCTTAAGCTCCTTCACCTGTCTCTAGAAATCCACCTTGGCGCTGGGGTGAGCCACTCTTTTAGCCTTGCAGGTTACATCATTTTGCCAGGCATGAGAGGCTTTCCATTTCTTGGGGATGAGCTGTTCATCTCTGTGTCATACTCATCAAACCTGCTTCTCAATGTCATCAGGATATTCCTGTTGGAGGGTTTCCCCAAGAGGGGCCTGAAGTCACTTCTTGATGGCGGTTTCATTCAGGCCTTCAAGGTTCAGTCTTGGCCGGATCTGCTTCTTTTGAACCCTCCTCTTGCTCTTGAGTTTGATGGACATCGTGGTGCGGATGAGGTGATAAACTGTCTAGCAGTCATCTGCATCAATCATGGTCCTCGTAATGTTCATGTCACGTCACGGTGGTCCCTGGTTTGTACAATGACATAGTCAAGGAGATGCCACTGTTTGGAGTGGGGGTGTCTTCAAGATGCCTTAAATATGTTGATGTTCCCGATGCCTTCCAGGGGTGTTGATTCCGGCTGACCCTGGCGTTGAGGTCTCCTAGGAGAATAATCTCATCCTCCTAGGGGATTCTTGACAGTGTCTTGTCTAAGCAGACATCGAAGGTCTCTTTTACTTCATCTTCAGAGTCTAAAGTAGGGGCATAGGCACTCACAACTGTTGCCATCTGGTTGTTGGCAAGCACCAGATGGATGGTCATAAGATGCTCACTGATCCCTATAGGAAGTTCAGACAGGTGGCTGATGATCTGGTTCCTGATGGCAGATCCAACGCCATGGATCCTGGCTTTTCCTTTCCAGAAGAAAGTGTAGCCACCCTTCTCCTCCTTCAGTTGTCCTTCGTCTGCCCGTCGTTTTTCAGAAAGGGCAGCTATATCAATCCAGCATCTCTTCATTTCTCTAGCGATGATTGCTGTTCTCTTCTCTGGTCTGTCACTGGTTGCACTATCCAACAGTGTGTGCACATTCTAGGCTCCAAAGTTCATGTTTCTGTGTTTTTGACCGCATGTGGTGATCCCCCTGGATGCGGTAAT
The DNA here is from genome assembly GCF_029633865.1 of Lampris incognitus. Taxonomy (NCBI): domain Eukaryota; kingdom Metazoa; phylum Chordata; class Actinopteri; order Lampriformes; family Lampridae; genus Lampris; species Lampris incognitus. The sequence goes on along the minus strand of NC_079212.1, from coordinate 145,849,236 downwards.
CCAGTCAAGAGGTTTGAGGCAGGCTATTTTTAGGGCACCTTTTCTAGCCCCCTCCTCAGGTAGGGTGAGCAGAGTGGATCCTAAAGCGGCCTGCTCAGTTGTGGGTGCAGCTACCAAAGGGCTCTTTCTACCTCGTTCCAAGAGCCCAGCGATTGAATCTGGCGTCCACCACCTGATGTGCTGGCTCATGACTAGGGGCTTCCAGACCTCACAATCCTCCCCCTATCCCTTTATGGATGATGCCTTTGTTTAACGTGGGGAGACTGATGCACAGGCAGCCACCATACGGTCCTTGACAGATCTGGGTCAGGATCCAGTGGCATGGAGTCCAAGACGGCTGGGGGCCCATTTCTGCTGCAGCCTTCATCTGCCTTACTAGCCGTTGTGATGCTTCCCTAAAGTCAGCCATCATCCTCCACCTGTTCCACCGTTGAGGTCTTGGTTGGATTGGTTGGATTGCTCTTTGTCAGGGACCTCCCTGTTGACCTTACCGCCGTGGGTGACCCTACCAGGAGCATAGCTCAAGGCGGCATTGCTCTCGGGATCTCAGGACCATGCAAGCTTCTCCCCCACGCAACAAGGTGACAATCCACGGAGAAGAACACACACACACACAAACTCCATCCCTTCCTTGATAAAGTCCATACCGGTGTTCTTCATGTTCAAGTTCATTTACTGCAAGTCAAGTAGTTCGTGTTACATTACTCACGACCATTTGCCAAAGGATGCTCACCCCCACAGTGTTATACTGATGCTTTTGCCGTGGTGCCGATATATGAAGGGTACCTTATGCATCATATACTGATGCTGTGTCAGTACCATCGATATATAATGGCATGGGTTGGCATACCTTAGTTTTTAGGTATGAGTAATTACCAAATTTTCCCTTATCTTTTAATTGACACATTCAGGTGACGCTGTTTTATCCCATAGCCACCTGCAGCTGTTCAGGCACCCCCATCTCCTCTAGGGGTCACTCATTGCTAAAGCGAGATACATTCCCCCAACCGGATCTGCATCCGGGTAACGCCAGTCATGTTTCCTGACACACCTGGCTGAGCTGGAGGCAGCTGGGGGCCTCAGCATTGGCATGGTAGCATATTTGCCTGCTACACCACCTTAGGCACCTGTGGAGAGATTTATACTCGTAATGTGAGATGTTCTTCATGTTATCTCAGCGTTAGTTGGTGGTCATTAAACATAACTGTGAACGTACCACACGGACATGAAAATCCCTGCATCTGTGGCTGTTTCTCCATCCCACAAAACCCCCATTAGTGGGAGTGTCAAGGTTTTGGGCTCAGACTGTTAGCCAGGGCTCCTGCCATTCTGGATTAATGTAATAACAGTATTGTTAAATACCCCCCTTTGGGAATGGAGGAATTTTCCAGGAATAACACGTTTGTAATCACTATCAGACGGTAGCGTACCGCTGGGTTTAATTCAAGGTCTTCAGTAAACTGCCCCCAACACACACACACACACACACACACATGCACACAAATTTCTCAGACAACACAGCCACATACAAAATACACTATCACGCATTATATGCACTACTGGATCAACACCAACAAGACAGCTGATCTTCATCCACCACAACACACACCACTGTGCACTATAGCAGCTACTGCAGCAGCATCATCAGGTCTTCCTTCATGTCACTCAGCAACCAGACTGTACACCACACCACATGACACAAAAACAGCTAGAAGAGTGCAGATCTCCGCCAGGCGTATGTATCTCCCCTTCTCCGGTGCTCCGATTTGGCAACAAACCACCTCTTTTTCACCTACCGGGAGAAGAGGCCCTTATTAGAAGACTCAAGATGTGTTTAACCTGTGCGGTTTTCATGTTAAAGTTAATGTCGGAGAATGAATTTCATTAATTCCAACGCAATTAAACAACGGTAAGAAAACCGGTCAGCCATAGGAAATGTTTTATTGTAGCTATTCCCAGCTGTGACCGTGATTAATCCTACTCTTGCAATTGTAATTTTGTGGGCGTCCAGGTGGTGTGGCGGTCTATTCTGTTGCCTACCAACATGAGGATCGCCGGTTCGAATCCCTGTTACCTCCGGCTTGGTCAGGCGTCCCTACAGACACAATTGGCCGTTTCTGCGGGTGGGAAGCCGGATGTGGGTGTGTCCCAGTCACTGCAGTAGTGCCCCCTCTGGTCGGTCAGGTCACCTGTTCGGGGGGGAGGGGAAACTGGGGGGGAATTGCATGATCCTCCCATGTGCTACGTCCCAAGGTGAAACTCCTCACTGTCAGGTGAGAAGAAGCAGCTGGTGAGTCCACATGTATCGGAGGAGGCATGTGGTAGTCTGCAGCCCTCCCCGGATTGGCAGAGGGGGTGGAGCAGCGACCAGGACAGCTCGGAAGAGTGGGGTAATTGGCCGGATGCAATTGGGGGAAAAAATAATAATTTAAATAAATAAATAAAAGAAAGAAATTGTGATTTCATAGCGGAGTTTTAGCATTGGAGGCTATGGCACTTGTGCGTGTTGGCGAGGTGAATGAGGTGAATTATTGTTGGTTCATCCAGTGTTCCTCCAGTTCTCCTGTGCTGAGATCAGCAGTGAATCATTTGCTGGCTTGCGAAATATGATCAACGTCTCATTTTCTTTCAACACTCATACCCGAAAAACATAATGGACACTGTGCAGCGATAGAGAGCAGCGTTGGTCGAGTGAGCTAGAGAGTGAATGAGGAGAGGGAACGGCGATAGCAAGAACGAACATTTTCTGAAGTTTTGTAACCACCACCACCATGAGAGGTTCGTGATCTTACAGTCATAACTCTGCATAAACATTTAAGCTGTAGTTTCGGCACGGTGGCACAGTGGTTAGCGCAGTCGCCTCACAGCAAGAAGGTCCTGGGTTCGAGCCCCGGGGTAGTCCAACCTCGGGGGTCGTCCTCTGTGTGGAGTTTGCATGTTCTCCCCATGTCTGCGTGGGTTTCCTCGGGTGCTCCGGTTTCCTCCCACAGTCCAAAGACGCGTAGGTCAGGTGAATCGGCCGTACTAAATTGTCCCTAGGTGTGAATGTGTGTGTCTGTGTGTGTGTGAGAGCCCCTTTGATGGCCTGGCGGCCTGTCCAGGGTGTCTCCCCACCTGCCGCCCAATGACTGCTGGGATAGGCTGCAGTATCCCCACGACCCTGAGAGCAGGATAAGCAGGTTTGGATAGTGGATGGATGGATGGAGGTCCAGTAGTTTGCAAGATTAGCTACGGACAAACACAAGTTTCCATAGGGGATGTTGTGTTCACCAGTTACTTGTGCAACTTCAACAAATTCAATTAAGTAATAGCCACAATATTATCAGTGCACCGCCCCCAATTCAATAAGAAAAATGTGCACACTAACCTGGAGTTGAAGTTCCACCTCACGCGAGAGACTCGTGGTGGCCTTTTCTCGGAAAATTCATCCAATAATTTAGTCCATTTGGGGGAGCATGTGAAAAAAATGCAGACATTCCTACCAGAGTCACAAAAAACACGAAGTGGATCAGCAACAAGATCGTCAGTATCTGTGAATGTGGCGGCCGTTGCACGTAGTTCGCTCACAACCCACCAAAGGCTCAGGTTCAAAGTTGATGATCATACCAGGGCTAGCACCGATACATCGCAGGGCCCTGAGGCGGTCTGTCTCTACACATCAACATTTGATTGGCTGATGATACAGTCATTCAAAGGTGTAATCAGTTTGCAGCTTCGGGCTTCAACAAAAGGCTAGCAGTACAAACTGGTGGTGGTCCAAGGAGCTGTGATGGATTTAGATGACAGGAAATCCCTGCTGCACCCCACGAGAAACCAAGTGATTAAGTTCAGACACATTCCAGGCACACTTCAATATAACTATGAAAAACAAATTAAGATTTTGAGTTTGACAGGGCCAGTAGAGAAGGCCCTGACGGCCCTGACAGCCCACCACTCCCATCAGATACACTACACTGTTCACTAGGCATCAGGCCCTGACGGCCCTGACAGCCCACCACTGCCTTCAGATACACTGCACTGTTTACTAGGCGTCAGGAAATGAAGTAAACATGGTTGTTTCCGGATCAGTCAGTCAAACTTGATTTATAAATGAAAGTGTAGTGCTGTGAATAAATATTTACTGACATAAATATGTGGGTGTGAGTGAAGTCAGATAAATTAAGAAACATGTACTTTATGTATTTCAGTGTGTCTGGATGAGACGTTTGGCAATGACTGCAGTCTGACCTGTGATGACTGTGTGAATGGAGGGACGTGTAATCCATGGAGGAACAGCTGTGACTGTCCAGATGGATGGACAGACGTCATCTGTAACCAGAGTGAGGAAAACACACACACATACACACATTGTCTTACATACAATATCTAGTTGCTATATGAGTGAGGAATGTGAATTGACAGTGTCTAACATGCGTTTCTCCTCCACACAGCTTGTCCTGAAGGGTTCTTTGGTAAAAACTGCTCTTTTCCTTGTAAGTGTAAAAACGGTGCCAGCTGTGATCCGGTGTCTGGATCCTGCCGCTGTCCGCCTGGCATCAGTGGAGACTTGTGCCAGGATGGTGAGTTACCAAACACCTTCTGTTAACTTCAACTGTACTCAAAACGTTTATTTAGTCTTTATTTTTCATAAAAACGTTATCTGATAATCTAATAAACTGTGAGGGGCGGAGATGGCTTAGTGATTAGCACTGTAGTCTCCTGGCTTGTTGTCCCAGTCCTTGTGAAACCTTTCAAACTAGACCTGATGGTCACATTGATCATTTATAAGAGGATGAGCCGGTCACGGCTTCGGGGATTGATCCAGATCAAGATGGCAGCAGAGACATGGGTATAGGGAATAAATATATGTAAGTACTTATTATTATTGTCTGGGCTCAGCCTTAGAGATAGGGTGAGGAGCTCGAACATCCGGCGGGAGCTCGGAGTAGAGCTGCTGCTCCTTCGCATCGAAAGGAGCCAGTTGAGGTGGTTCGGGCATCTGATTAGGATGCCTCCTGGACGCCTTCCTTTGGAGGTTTACCAGGCACATCCAACTGGGAGGAGACCCCAGGGTAGACCCAGAACTTGCTGGAGGGACTACATGTCCAATCTGGCCTGGGAACACCTTGGGATCTCCTAGGAGGAGCTGGAGTGCTTTGCTGGGGAGAGGGACGTCGCGAGTGCCCTACTTGGCTTGCTGCCACCGCGACCCGACCCTGGAGAAGCGGCTGATGATGAATGAATGAATGAATGAATGAATGAAAGTACTTATTCTTTGTTCACAAGAAATCTTGTTTCTTCCGTGCAGGCTGTCCAAAGGGCTTCTATGGGAAGCTGTGCAATAAGAAGTGTAACTGTGCAAACAACGGCCGCTGCCACCGGACATACGGAGCCTGTCTGTGTGACCCGGGGCTCTATGGGAGGTTCTGCCACCTACGTGAGTACCGCCTGTCTCACCTCCGACTTCTGACCTGTCGCACATACTGAACTCTTCACATTCGAAACTGGGTCACTTTATTGACTGGCTCACGCTGGCCATGTTTCTGTCTAAATGTTTGACGAAACTTAAGAGAACTTTTGAAAAGTTAAAAAAAGCTCCAGATGTGAGTAAGGTGAGTTTCAATGAGCTGGTTTTAATTATAACCCTTCTTCCAGTGTGGAGAGTGATTAAAAATCACTGTCATTAAAATACACTTAAGAGAAAAGAACTGATAACTGAGAACTTAATTGCTCCCCATCTCATGATGTCTTTATCTACTACTGTAATAACTTTCACACCTCAACAGAGCATTATCACTTTTTTCAGTGTTTTCAATATGTTTCTATTCAGTTCAGCTTGTCTTACTAGCAACTTCCACATTTATGCAAAAATAACTGGGGATGCATTTCCTGACCATGAAGTGTACATGTCCAAAGGCCTGCCTATTTATCAGTCCTGTACCACACATTTGAATTTCTTTTAATTGGATCTTGAACCCTAATAATGACCTGTTGACATCTGGTAAAGACCAGAGATGGTGTGCTGAGGCTTGGCAGGCTGAAACACATCCTTTGTGAGAAGGGACCTACCAACAGTTACTATGGAAAGGTACATAACAAGATACCCCCAAGGTTGGGTGAGAGCAGGGGAGGATGATCAACCTCCAGGACGGACTACCGTTATGACCATAGTGAACGGACTACTCACTATGCAGAAGGATAGCATTAAAATCAGAGTTTGCAGATGTGGGACGATCTGCAAAAACGAGAAGGGTTTGAAGATACATGAGGCCAATTTGGGGTGCTCACGTTATAGTGGTGTACAACGTGCAGGGCAACCTGCTGAGACGGAGGCAAGGCCAGGGCCAGTGTCTAAATACAGCATCCGGAATCTCCAGGCACAACAAAGTGTTCAGTTAGAGCAGGGGTCAGGAACCTTTTTGACTGGGAGAGCCATAAAAGCCAAATATTTCTAAATATATTTCATTGAGAGCCATATAGTATTTCTAACGTATAATAAATTAAATATGTCTTACTTTTAATGCGACTTCTGGTGCTGCATGGTTTTGCTGATGGCCTTGTAGTCTGGTTCATACGTGGTGAGGTTGAGCTTCATGCAGGCGTTGAGGCTTCCATCAGTTAAACGTGAGTGTAGGTTGGTCTTAATGTTCCTCACATGCGAGAATGACTGCTCACATGCATATGTAGAGCCAAACATGGTCAATACTCACACGCTGCATTGTGTGGTGTGTCACAGGAAGCTCGTTCCAAGTTTTAAGAATCAGCTGGTCTTCAGGTTGAAGATTTTTTCATTTCTGTCCACTTGTGTCCCCTCGCCAGCTCTGCTCGCAGTCGCGCAAGACTTTCCAACCCTCCATTAAGTGACTTGAATTTACTCATCCACATGTCTGATGCCTTCAGGTCAGCAACTTCCAGCTCAACGTCTCCGATAGAGACCCCGGGGATGCATGTCAGGTCGATTTTGTCCACTGCACACTCATGTGGATGAGTGATGAACTTGAAAAGACCAGTGCGCGCATGAAATTCTCCAAAACGTGCTTTGAATGACTGCAGGAGATTGGACGTAAAGCCAGCTAGCTGCTGGAGATCCAGATGTTGAGTGGAGTCACTTGCTAAGCATGCATCTCTAAATTGTTGCAGTCTTTCAAAGTGCAGAAGACGACCTGTTTCAATGTCCCTGAGAAAGACTTCCAGCTTGCTTTCAAATGCAAACACTGCTTGTTGAAGGGATGAGATTGTATTTCCAATACCTTGCATTTTCACTTGAGCTGGTTCAGATGGCCAGTTATGTCCACGAGATAGTGAAACTGCAGGAGCCAGTCAGTGTTGTCTAGCTCAGGATGCTTGACGCCTTTCATTTCAAGAAAAGTCCGGATTTCACTCAGGCAAGCTGCAAAACGGCTGAGCACCTTCCCCCTTGACAACCAACGCACGTTGCTGTGTAAAAGCAGACCGGGATAATGATTCCCAACTTCTTCTAACAGAGCTTTAAACTGGCGATCATTTAAAGCTCGGGCAACAATAAAGTTGACCACTCGAATGACCAGCGACATCACCTCACCAAGCTCCTGGCCACACGTGTGAGCGCAAAGCGCCTCCTGGTGCAGGATGCAATGAAAACTTAGGATGGCTCTCTTTTCATGTTCACGGAGAAGCGCTACAAATCCTTTGTTCTCCCCCAACATACAGGGTGCACCGTCAGTACAGACAGAAATAAGTTTATCCATCGGTAGTTTTTTTTTCTTTAGCAAACTCCATGAAAGACGTGAATAAATCCTCTCCTCTTGTTGTCCCTTTCATTGGCAAAACAGCCAAGCTTTCCTCACGCAGTGTGTCACCTGCAGCATACCTGGCAATTATACTGCACTGAGATAGATGGCTAACGTCTGTTGACTCATCTAACGCGAGAGAAAAGTATGTCCCGGCGTTTATGTCCTTAATTTGTGTTTTCTCGACTTGATTTGCCATCATGATGCTACGATCGTGCACAGTTCTTGCTGACAGGGGCATGTCTTTTATTCGTTTGATTATCTTGTCTTTATTTGGGGAGTCATCAAACAGTTCATTGGCCACATCAAGCATGAATGTTTTGGCATACTCGCCATCTGTGAATGACTTTCCATTCCTTACTATTGCCAAAGCACCCGCAAAGCTAGCGGAATTCCCGTCACCTTGCTTGGTCCACACACGTAGTTGCTGCTGACTCGTCTGCACTCTCCGCTGTAGCTCCTCGCATGCTCTTTTCCTGCTGTCCCCCGCTGGATATTTCCATGCAAATGAAGCATGGTGCGTATCGAAGTGCCGCTTTATATTTGACCGTTTCATCGATGCAATTTTATCATTGCATATTAGACATACCGCAGATCCTGCTCTCTCCACAAATGCAAATTCCTCTGTCCACTCAGCCTGGAATGCACGGTAATCATCGTCTTTTTTTCTTTTCGCCATCTTTTCCGTTACAAGGGTTGAAGCGCATAAACTAGTTGGCTATCTGATAAAATTGATTTCTTCACCTTTACAATGACCCGGACATGCTCGCGAGCCATTGGTTCCCGACCCGACCCACGGGTGACCCGTGACCCGTGAAATTTATCTTCAAAACTAATTTCTGTTTACTTTAAAATGACACAGTATTATTAAGAAATATCACAAGTATTTTAAAATCAGTTCCAAACTGATTTAAAAAAAAAAAATTTTCAACTCAAAATTGTCTGGGAGCCATATGCCATCACCGGAAGAGCCATATATGGCTCGCGAGCCATAGGTTCCCGACCGCTGAGTTAGAGCAACATCGCTGATGCAACAGAAGACACACAGCTGAGACGACACTCAAAGAATTAACCACCAGACTAGGAGCAGGGAGGGGGAGGAGACCAGGGGCCTCATGTATCAATCGTTACTAAGGGCAAATTTGTGCATACACACCCATGGAATTTTTTAGCCCTCGTTTGTCTACAGTCAGCAGCAAAGCATGATGATTATTTGTAATTCCTCCTCTTAACATCTATTGTCTACCACTTGCAATGAGCAATCACCCAGGCCTGCAAAGACATCACTGTTAGCCAATCAATGTCTAAATTTACGGGTTACCCAGGTTCTACACTGGTCTCTGAGACACACTTCAGGGCTAAAAAAATCCCATGGGTGTGTATGCACAAATTTCCCCATAGTAACGACTGATACACGAGGCCCAAGGAGAGGGACAGTGAAGTGGCCAGTCGCTGTAGCCAGGAAGGAATGGGAGATGTTTGAGGAAGATGTGGATCAGTTGCTTGAGTCTGTCTTGGCAGGCAATGTATGCAGGGAGATGGGCGCAATGTCCACAATAATCTGGAACATGGGGGCAGACCATTTTGGAAAGGAGTAGAGGAAATTTAAGACATGTACACAAGCCAGAGAGAAACAACACCTGAGGGAGATTGTGAACCTACAGAGAGACCTAGGAAGACTGAGGAAAGCATTTCTCCAAGTAGAAGAGGAGGAAAAGCCAGCTCTCAAAGACATCCGCGATGACCTGCAAGAATGCATCAAGAATTCGCTTCGGGCAGTGTCATCGAAGGGATAGGAGATGTCAGATAAAGGAAAGGGTGAAATTCAATAGGAACCCCTGCATGTACCTATCAAAGCTCCTTGGGGACAAAAGACCAGGAGAGCTGAAAACAATCTCTGCAGAGTCCACAGTGACCCAAGGAGGGAGGAAGAACTAGAGATTGGTGACAAACTGATCCACCCTGACAAAACATCCATCCAATTTGAAGGTGAGATACCCAGTTGGCAGGAGGTCAGTAACTTCATCCGAAACGTCAGGGAAAGATCTGCACAAGGGCCCAATGGGATTCCATACAAGGTGTTCAAGTACTGCAAGAACCTGAGGAGACACCTGTGGAGGTTATTGAAAGTGGCATGAACAAAGAGCTACCTTGCCAGAGTTAGCTCATTGTAGAAGCTCACTTCATGCCCAAAGAGGAACGCTCTGTAAACATTAGGCAGTTCTGAACCATCTTGCTGCCGAATGTGGTGAGGAAGATCTTCTTTGGTATCCTGGCAAAGAGGCTGACCAGTTTTATGGTAAGCAACAAGTGCATCGACACCTTTGTTTAGGAAGGCGGCGTGCAAGGGGGGGCATGGCTGTATTGAAAACACCAGTGTTATCGCAAAGATCATTGAGGACAAAAAGCAGAATCATGGAGACCTGGTTGTTCTGTGGCTTGACCTAACCACCGCCTGTGGGACAGTACCACACAAGCTGGTAGAAACCACACTCAAGATTTAGGATGTTCCTGAAAAGTTCCAACAACTCCTCCAATGCTACTTCACACACTTCAAGATGTGCTTTACCTGTGGCTCTACCTTTACCTGCACTGGCTTGCAGCGGCTGGACATGGGCATTGTCACAGGGTGCACTATTTTTGGGGATTTTGTTCTCAGCGGCAGTGACCCTCCTTGTCAAGTCTGTGGCGTCTCCAATCAGGGCCTTCATGGGCAATCACTCTGGAGTGCTCTGGGGGTCCTTGGAGTCAAAGGAGTAGCCCGTAAGAAGCTGGTGGCCGAAATCTGCAGGCAGGCAGAGACAGCATCCTGGTGACTCTGGCTGAAGAGGAGCGAGCAGTGGCAAAACTTAACTGGGGGAGGAGAGGCAGAGTAAAACTGAGTGGTAGTCAAACCTGAGAGGCTGAGGGGTCAGTTCCAGGATGCTGATTCTGTTGAGCACTCCCGGGGTGTCATGGGGTGGTTGATGAAACACCTGTAAAGGGGGGGTGCCCATTTCATAACCCTGGGAAGCCACGATGGTCTGAGCGTCAAGGCTCTGCCCTGGGAGGAGTGCTGAAAGGTAGAGTCCACTTGAAGGAGTGATTGTGTGCCAGCCATCTCATAGAAGGCACAGGGGACACTCCTGTCAGGTGAGGCAGCTGCGATGACCCCTTTGTTTTTGAGATACTACTACTACCTTCGGCTGCTCCCATTAGGGGCTGCCACAGCAAATCATCCTATTCCATTTCTTCCTGTCTTCTGCGTCTTCCTCTGACACACCAGCCACCTGCATGTCTTCCCTCACCACATCGATAAACCTCCTCTTTGGCCTTCCTCTTTTCTTCTTTCCTGGCAGCTCCATATTCAGTATCCTTCTCCCAATATACCCAGCATCTCTCCTCCACATATGTCCAAGCCATCTCAATCTTGCCTCTCTTGCTTTGTCTCCAAACCGTCTAACCTGAGTGGTCCCTCTAATATAATCGTTCCTAATCCTGTCCTTCTTTGTTACTCCCAGTGAAAATCTTATCATCTTCAACTCTGCCACCTCCAGCTGCACCTCCTGTCTTTTCGTCAGTGCCACTGTCTCCAAACTATATAACATAGCTGGTCTCACAACCATCTTGTAAACCTTCCCTTTAACTCTTGCTGGTACCCTTCTGTCGCAAATCACTCCCGACACTCTTCTCCACCCACTCCACCCTGCCTGCACTCTCTTGTTCACCTCTCTACTGCACTCCCCGTTACTTTGGACAGTTAACCCCAAGTATTTAAACTCATATGCCTTCATCAACTCCACTCCTTGCATCCTGACCATTCCACTGTCCGCCCTCTCATTCACGCATAGGTATTCCATCTTACTCCTACTGACTTTCATTCCTCTTCTCTTCAGTGCATACCTCCACCGCTCCAGGCTCTCCTCAACCTGCACCCTACTCTCACTACAGATCACAATGTCATCCGCGAACATCATCGTCTATGGCGACTCCTGCCTGATCTTGTCCGTCAACCTGTCCATCACCATTGCAAACAAGAAAGGGCTCAGAGCCGATCCTTGATGTAATCCCACCTCCACCTTGAACCCATCTGTCATTCCAACCGCACACCTCACCATTGTCACACTTCCCCCATACATATCCTGCACCACTCTTACATACTTCTCTGCAACTCCCGACTTCCTCATACAATACCACACCTCCTCTCTCGGCACCCTGTCGTATGCTTTCTCTAAATCTACAGAGACACAATGTAACTCCTTCTGGCCTTCTCTATACTTCTCAATCAACATTCTCAAAGCAAACATCACATCTGTGGTGCTCTTTCATGGCATGAAACCATACTGCTGCTCGCTAATCGTCACCTCTCCTCTTAACCTAGCTTCTATTACTCTTTCCCATATCTTCATGCTGTGGCTGATCAACTTTATACCTCTGTAGTTGCTACAGTTCTGCACATCACCCTTGTTCTTAAAAATCGGTACCAGTATGCTTCTTCTCCACTCCTCAGGCATCCTCTCACTTTCCAAGATTGTGTTAAACAATCTAGTTAAAAACTCCACTGCCATCTCTCCTAAACATCTCCATCCCTCCACAGGTATGTCATCAGGACTAACTGCCTTTCCACTCTTCATCCTCTTCATAGCTGCCCTCACTTCCTTCTTGCTAATCCACTGCACTTCCTGATTCACTATCCTCACATCATCCAACCTTCTCTCTCTCTCATTTTCTTCATTCATCAGCCCTTCAAAGTACTCCTTCCACCTTCTCAGCACACTCTCCTCGCTTGTCAGCACATTTCCATCTCTATCCTTGATCGCCCTAACCTGCTGCACATCCTTCCTAGCTCGGTCCCTCTGTCTAGCCAATCGGTACAAGTCCTTTTCTCCTTCCTTAGTGTCTAACCTGTCATACAACTCACCATACGCCTTTTCCTTTGCCTTTGCCACCTCTCTCTTCGCTTTATGCTGCATCTCCTTGTACTCCTGTCTACTTTCTTCATCTCTCTTACTATCCCACTTCTTCTTTGCCAACCTTTTCCTCTGTATAATTTGCTGTACTTCCTCATTCCACCACCAAGTCTCCTTGTCTTCCTTCCTCTGTCCTGATGACACACCAAGTACCTTCCTAGCTGTCTCCCTCACAATTTCTGCAGTGGTTGCCCAGCCATCCAGCAACTCTTCACTGCCACCCAGTGCCTGTCTTAACTCCTGCCTGAACTCCACACAAGTCTTCCTTCTTCAACTTCCACCATTTGATCTTCGGCTGTGTCTTCACTCGCTTCCTCTTCTTGGTCTCCAAAGTCATCCTACAGACCACCATCCGATGCTGCCTCGCTACATTCTCCCCTGTCACCACCTTGCAGTCTCCAGTCCTTTTTAGATCGCGCCTTCTACATAAGATATAGTCCACCTGTGTGCACTTTCCTCCACTCTTGTACGTCACCCTGTGTTCCTCCCTCTTCTTGAAATATGTATTCACCACAGCCATTTCCATCCTTTTCGCAAAATTCACCATCATCTGTCCTTCCACATTTCTCTCCTTGACTCCATACCTTCCCATCACCTCCTCATCACCTTTGTTCCCCTCACCAACATGTCCATTGAAGTCTGCTTCAATCACCACTCTCTCCTCCTGGGTACCCTCTCCACCACTTCATCCAACTCACTCCAGAATTCTTCTTTTTCATCCATCTCACACCCAACTTGTGGGGCATATGCGCTGATAACATTCAGCAATACACCTTTGATTTCCAGCTTCATACTCATCACTCTGTCTGACACTCTCTTCACCTCCAACATACTCTTGACATACTCTTCCTTCAGAATTACCCCTACCCCATTACTCCTCCCATTCACACCATGGTAGAAGAGTTTGAAGCCACCTCCGATACTCCTGGCCTTACTCCCCTTCCACCTGGTCTCTTGCACACACAGTATGCCTACCTTTCTTCTTTCCATCATATCAGCCAGCTCTCTCCCTTTACCAGTCATAGTGCCAACATTCAAAGTTCCGACTCTCACCTCCAAACACCTACCTTTCCTCCTCTCTAGCTCCCTCTGGACATGCCTTCCCCCTCTCCCTCTCCTTCGCCCAACAGTAGCATAGTTTCCACCGGCACCCTGCTGGTTAACAGTACCAGTGGCGGTCGTTGGTAACCTGGGCCTCGACCGATCCGGTATGGAAATGTTATTTATGATCCGCATATTTGATTTGGCAAAGATTTTACGCCAGATGCCCTTCCTGACGCAACCCTCCCCATTTGTCTGGGCTTGGGACCGGCACTAAGAATGCACTGGCTTGTGCATCCTCAGTGGCTGGCTTGCATCCTCAGTGGCTGGGTTTTTGAGATATATACCTTAAATAGATCACATGAAAATTACTTTAGCTTTTCATGACAATTTATTGAGACTATTGCTGTATTCTGATGACTGAATCAGTACCGGTTTTGTTGTTTTGGTTGAGAAAAATCATTCTTAGTTTGCAGACCTTCCCTCTTTTTGATCCTCCAGCTTGTCCGAAGTGGGCATTTGGACCGGGCTGTTCTGAGGAGTGTCAGTGCATCCAGCAGAACACTCTGGAGTGTCATCGTCGCCATGGCACCTGCATCTGCAAACCTGGTTACCAAGGCAACACATGCAAGGAGGGTGAGTCCATCGGCGGATACGTGTGGTTTAGTTTAGACAGATCCGTAAGTTGACTTCATCTTTGGTTGATGTTTGTGCTTTCTCTCCAGAATGTGACCCGGGAACCTATGGGCCCGTCTGTAACAGGAAGTGTGCTTGTATGCCAGGCGTGTCATGCAATCACGTGACAGGAGAGTGTCAACGAAGATGCCCTCCCGGCCGACGTGGGGAAAACTGCGAACAAGGTAGAATGTCCTGTAGAACAATGGTTGAACATGCCTTACTCCTGGTGTGCCCTGAACTTACTCCTGGTGTGTCCTGCACTTACTCCTGGTATGTCCTGCACTTCAGTCAATCAGTAAGTCAGCCAGTCAGTGTGGGAAACAATCGGTTAGTTAATCAGTCAACCAAACAATCAGTCAATCAATATATCAATCAAACTTTATTTATATAGATGGGCGTCCAGGTAGCGTAGCAGTCTATTCCGTTGCCTACCAGCACGGGGATCATCTGTTCGAATCCCCGTGTTACCTCCAGCTTGGTCGGGAGTCCCTGCAGACACAATTGGCCGTGTCTGCAGGTGGGAAGCCGGATGTGGGTATGTGTCCTGGTCGCTGCACTAGCGCCTCCTCTGGTTGGTCGGGGCACCTGTTTGGGGGGGAGCGGGAACTGGGGGGAATGGCGTGATCCTCCCACATGCTATGTCCCCCCGGTGAAACTCCTCGATGTCGGGTGAAAAGAAACAGCTGGAGGAGACATGTGGTAGTCTGCAGCCCTCCCCAGATCGACGGAGGGGGTGAAACAGCGACCAGCCCGGCTTGGAAGCATCGGGTAATTGGCTGGATACAATCAGGGAGAAAGGGGAAGGGGATTTATTTATATAGCATTTGTACATTACATCATAATATGCACTGCAGTGTGCTTCACATGAGAACAAATACAAGCGTTGTTTTGATACACTGTGTGTGTATGTGTGCGTGTGTGTGTGTGTGTGTTAATGACAGCTTTCACTCAAGACCATCAGAGGCTACTGGGGAAAAAATAGATTACAACAATAAAAGAGAATGATATGTAATAAAACAATGAAACTAACAAAAAGGTGGTGCTACACATGGGTGGTGGTGGTGGTGGAGGAGAGTTTCCTCCAACACTGTGAAGCTGTGGTGTCTAGATGAAGCTGTGGTGTCTAGATGAAGCTCTGGGTGTCTAGATGGAGCTCTGGTGTGTAGATGAAGCTCTGGTGTCTAGATGAAGCTCTGGTGTCTAGATAGCTCAAGTGTCTAGTTGAAGCTTTGGGTGTCTAGATGGAGCTCTGGGTGTCTAGATGAAGCTGTGGTGTCTAGATGAAGCTCTCGGTGTCTAGATGAAGCTCTGGGTGTCTAGATGGAGCTCTGGTGTGTAGATGAAGCTCTGGTGTCTAGATGAAGCTCTGGTGTCTAGATGAAGCTCTGGGTGTCTAGATGAAGCTCTGGTGTCTAGATGAAGCTGTGGTGTCTAGATGAAGATGTGGTGTCTAGTTGAAGCTCTGGGTGTCTAGATGGAGCTCTGGGTGTCTAGATGAAACTCTGGTGTCTAGATGAAGCTCTGGTGTCTAGATGAAGCTCTGGGTGTCTAGATAAAGCTCTGGTGTCTAGTTGAAGCTTTGGGTGTCTAGATGGAGCTCTGGGTGTCTAGATGAAGCTGTGGTGTCTAGTTGAAGCTCTGGGTGTCTAGATGGAGCTCTGGGTGTCTAGATGAAACTCTGGTGTCTAGATGAAGCTCTGGTGTCTAGATGAAGCTCTGGGTGTCTAGATAAAGCTCTGGTGTCTAGTTGAAGCTTTGGGTGTCTAGATGGAGCTCTGGGTGTCTAGATGAAGCTGTGGTGTCTAGAAGAAGCTCTGGTGTCTAGATGAAGCTCTGGGTGTCTACATGGAGCTCTGGGTGTCTAGATGGAGCTCTGATGTCTAGATGAAGCACCATATAAATGTAATCCATTATTATAATTATTGAATTGAAAACCCGGATGCCTTCATGCTGAGTCGTCTTGTGTCTTCTTTGCTCTCCTTGTTGTGTCGGGTTTCTAGACTGTCCAGACGGGAGGTTCGGAGCCGGATGCGTCCATGTCTGCAACTGTACCGGAGCTCCTTGTGACGCGGTGACGGGACAATGCACGTGTCCAGCAGGGACAACTGGGAAACACTGTGAGAACTGTGAGTGTTTAAAAACCCATTCCCAACCAACTTGAATATAAAGATACACACATTTACCGAATGTCGGGCGTCCAGGTGACATGGCGGTCTATTCCGTTGCCTGCCAACACACGAATCCCTGTATTACCTCCAGCTTGGTCGGGCGTCCCTACAGACAAAATTGGCCGTGTCTGCGGGTGGGAAGCCAGATGTGGGTGTGTGTCCTGGTCGCTGCACTAGCACCTCATCTGGTCGGTCGGGGTGCGCCTGTTCAGGGGGGAGGGGGGACTGGGGGGAACAGCGTGATCCTCCCACATGCTACGTTCCCCTGGTGAAACTCCTCACTGTCAGGTGAAAAGAAGCGGCTGGTGACTCCACATGTATGGGAAGAGGCATGTGGTAGTCTGCAGCCCTCCTCGGATCAGCAGAGGGGGTGGAGCAGAGACCGGGATGGCTCGGAAGAGTGGGGTAATTGGCCGAATACAATTGGGGAGAAAAAGGGGAAAATTCAAAAAGAAAGAACTATCAAGCTATGTGTTTATCTTACTGCAAACGCTGGACAGTGTCAGTACATTTCAGTACATAGCGGGGGTGGTGTCAGTACATTTCAGTACATAGCGGGGGTGGTGTCAGTACATTCAGTACATAGCGGGGGTGGTGTCAGTACATTCAGTACATAGCGGGGGTGGTGTCAGTACATTCAGTACATAGCGGGGGTGGTGTCAGTACATTCAGTACATAGCGGGGGTGGTGTCAGTACATTTCAGTACATAGCGGGGGTGGTGTCAGTACATTCAGTACATAGCGGGGGTGGTGTCAGTACATTCAGTACGTAGCGGGGGTGGTGTCAGTACATTCAGTACGTAGCGGGGGTGGTGTCAGTACATTCAGTACATAGCGGGGGTGGTGTCAGTACATTCAGTACATAGTGGGGGTGGTGTCAGTACATTCAGTAAATATTTCATTCCATGTAGATTAAGGTAACAAAAGTACCAACCAATACTGTTTTATATGTACAAGAGGTGATGGATCATACTTACAACACAAAAGAGATATGAAGTCACATAATAGTAGTTTCTCTGCTAAACAGTATTTTTACTACAAAGTATTCGCAGTATACATGTGCGTAACGAGCTGTGAGTAACTGGCGGAGCTTGTGTTGTGACTGACTTCACAGTGTGTCCGGAGGGGCGGTGGGGCGTCGGCTGTGTGGAGACGTGTCCGCCCTGTGAGAACGGAGGTGTGTGTGACAAACACAACGGATCTTGTCTGTGTCCTCCAGGACACATGGGCCGCCTGTGTCAGAACTGTGAGTACCACCAGAGACCCGGCACCGATGTGAACTGGTGATCCAAGTATCAGTCAATCAAAGTATTAATCAGTCACTTAATCAATCAACCAGTCATTCAGTCAATCAGTGTCAGACATAGGTTATACTGCACAGTTTGCCATCAGAATACATTAAACACATGATAAATGAGAAGGTGAACACAAACATGTAGAAGAAGACATTTCCTTTTCAGACGGCACCTGTGTAGTTGTTATACATCATGCTGCTCATAAGGACTTGTGTAGTTGTTATACATCATGCTGCTCATAAGGACTTGTGTAGTTCTTATACGTCATGCTGCTCATAAGGACTTGTGTAGTTATTATATGTCATGCTGCTCATAAGGACTTGTGTAGTTGTTATACATCATGTTGCTCATAAGGACTTGTGTAGTTGTTATACATCATGCTGCTCATAAGGACTTGTGTAGTTCTTATACGTCATGCTGCTCATAAGGACTTGTGTAGTTATTATACGTCATGCTGCTCATAAGGACTTGTGTAGTTATTATATGTCATGCTGCTCATAAGCACGTGTGTAGTGGACATGGTAGTGTACAGGTTAGTGAATGCAGTATCTCAGGAGGTGGAGCAGGTTGTCTGATAACCGGAGGGTTGCCAGTTTGATCCACGGCTCCTCCTTGCAAAAATGTCGGGGTGTCCTTGAGCAAGATCCCAACTGCTCCCAATGAGCTGGTGGCCGCCTTGCATGGCTGACACCGCCATCGGGTGTGTGTGTGTGTGTGTGTGTGTGTGTGTGTGTGTGTGTGTGTGTGTGTAAGGGCTGATTAACATATGGTTGTCATGGTAGTTTTGGGAGAAAGGGAAGATGGAGGACAGATGAGATGGTTCTCCTGTTGTTTATTCCAGCAGGCCCTCTGTACATCACCTCTGTGCATTACCTCTGTACATTACCTTTGTACATCACCTCTGTGCATTACCCCTGTACATTACCCCTGTACATCACCCCTGTACATCACCTCTGTGCATTACCTCTGTACATCACCTCTGTGCATTACCCCTGTACATTACCTTTGTACATTACCCCTGTACATTACCCCTGTACATCACCTCTGTACATTACCCCTGTACATTACCTCTGTACACCACCTCTGCACATTACCCCTGTACATTACCCCTGTACATCATCCCTGTACATCACCTCTGTACATTACCCCTGTACATCACCTCTGTACATTACCCCTGTACATTACCCCTGTACATCACCTCTGCACATTACCCCTGTACATCACCCCTGTACATCACCTCTGTACATTACCCCTGTACATTACCCCTGTACATCACCTCTGCACATTACCCCTGTACATTACCCCTGTACATCACCTTTGTACATTACCTCTGTACATCACCTCTGTACATTACCCCTGTACATTACCCCTGTACATCACCTCTGTGCATTACCCCTGTACATCACCTTTGTACATTACCTCTGTACACCACCTCTGCACATTACCCCTGTACATTACCCCTGTACATCATCCCTGTACATCACCTCTGTACATTACCCCTGTACATCACCTCTGTACATTACCCCTGTACATTACCCCTGTACATCACCTCTGCACATTACCCCTGTACATCACCCCTGTACATCACCTCTGTACATTACCCCTGTACATCACCTCTGTACATTACCCCTGTACATTACCCAGATACATTCCCACTGTACATTACCTCTTTAAATTACCAGTGTACATTACCTCTGTACATTACCCCTGTACATTACCTCTGTACATTATCTCTGTACATTACCTCTGTACATTACCTCTGTACATCACCTCTGTACATTACCCCTGTACATTACCTCTGTACACCACCTCTGTACATTACCTCTGTACATTACCCCTGTACATTACCTCTGTACATTACCCATCAGCTGGCTCTTCATTATCATGCGTTAGCAGCCTGAAACCTCCTCAGACTTGTTGTCATTCAGCATCAGGTTTATCGTATCCTACTTGTAGCAACACTTTCTCTTAAAAATGAGCCACAGAGCTGTAATCACCACGCTGACCCACCCCGGGAGCCGCTGTGTCTGTGTGTGCTGACCTGAGGTTTCTGTACATGACTCTGTGTGTGTGTGTTTTATTTTATTTGTTATTAATTATCTGCTCTTGTCTTTCGAAGTGTGCCCGGTGGGACGTTTCGGTCAGGGCTGCCAGATGAAGTGTGTGTGTGAGAACAACGCTCGCTGTCACCCGGTGAGCGGACGCTGCAGCTGCACCCCGGGCTGGACGGGACACAGCTGCAGAAAAGGTACGGGCCTGCAATACACCGGCCATCCTGTAGAGTGAGATATGTTGGGATCCAAACTACGACCAAAACCACTAACGTATAGATGTTAGTATTCACAATACATCACAAATAACAAGACATTTTTGTTGTAGTGTTCAAAATACAGTGAAAACTAGCAGGTAATCAGTAGAGTAAAGTTTGGTAGTATTTAAAAAAACTAGTGTGTGGTACTATTGAAGTTCTATTTCATAAGAATACCATGAAGTGATATGAATCTGTTTTATTTTATTTTTTGGATGGTTCCCCCTTTTTCTCCCAATTGTATTCGGCCAATCACCCCACTCTTCCGAGCCGTCCCGGTCGCTGCTCCACCCCCTCTGCTGATCTGGGGAGGGCTGCAGACTACCACATGCCTCCTCCCATACATGTGGAGTCACCAGCCGCTGCTTTTCACCTGACAGTGAGGAGTTTCACCAGGGGGACGTAGCACGTGGGAGGATCACGCTATTCCCCCCAGTCCCCCCCCCCCCGAACAGGCACCCCAACTGACCAGAGGAGGCGCTAGTGCAGCGACCAGGACACACACCCACATCCGGCTTCCCACCTGCAGACACGGCCAATTGTGTCTGTAGGGACGCCCGACCAAGCCGGAGGTAACACAGGGATTCGAACCGAAGAGCCCCGTGTTGGTAGGCAACGGAATAGACCACCACGCCACCCGGACGCCAAGTGATCCATCCATCCATTATCCAAACGGCTTATCCTGCTCTCAGGGTCACGGGAACGCTGGAGCCTATCCCAGCAGTCATTGGGCAACAGACAGGGGGACACCCTGGACAGCCTGCCATGCCATCACAAGGCCCACACACACACACACACACACACACACACACACACACACACACTTGCTGGTTGTCCATGGTGCCCGATGATGACCATCTTCTTCTATTTGTGGGTCCTTTGAGGACTCAGATAGCAGAAGATACCTGCGCAGAGATGGTTTTTAAAGTGGCATGGGGGCGGGGGTGCGCTTCTCCCAACGCCACATGACTTGATTGTAGAGGAGATGGTTCCGATGGCAAGGGGGGTCCCTAGACGACCGGCACCTCCACACACCTGCAGGGGGCTGCCGGAAATCCAGTTTTTCGGAACCCGCCTCGAAGCGTGCCGCCACAGCTTGCTTTTCTGTTGGGGTGAGCTCCCTTAGCCTTATGTCTTCCAGACTCACCCACAAGGCAGCGGGGCAGTGGTTGATAGGTGCCAGGGCGTGTCCACCAGGGTGGGCCTGCACACCATATGTCTGGGGCCCACTGCTGCTCCGAGATCCCCTGCCCAGTTAGCCTGGGGCCCCAAGACCCCAGTTACCACGTGTGGCCACGGGGAGGCCTGGCAGGAGTCTTGGTGAAGGAGAGGCTATGTACTGGCAAGGGAAGGCTTACACGCTAGGATGCTGCCCTATTCACCACAGAGGCTAGCCAGCGGCAGCAAGCTAAGGGCAGGAGTCTTGGTGAAGGAGAGGCTATGTACTGGCAAGGGAAGGCTTACACGCTAGCATGCTGCCCTATTCACCACAGAGGCTAGCCAGCGGCAGCAAGCTAAGGGCAGGAGTCTTGGTGAAGGAGAGGCTATGTACTGGTAAGGGAAGGCTTACACGCTAGCATGCTGCCCTATTCACCACAGAGGCTAGCCAGCGGCAGCAAGCTAAGGGCAGGAGTCTTGGTGAAGGAGAGGCTATGTACTGGTAAGGGAAGGCTTACACGCTAGCATGCTTCCCTATTCGCCACAGAGGCTAGCCAGCGGCAGCAAGCTAAGGGCAGGAGTCTTGGTGAAGGAGAGGCTATGTACTGGCAAGGGAAGGCTTCCACGCTAGCATGCTGCCCTATTCGCCACAGAGGCTAGCCAGCGGCAGCAAGCTAAGGGCAGGAAGGACACATGCACCTTCCCTCCAACTACACACTGCTGCACTAGACGCATCACAACACCCTGTGTGTATGTACACACACACGCACACACACACACACACATACAAACACACAGGCATGCATGCACACACACACACACACACATACATGCACACACACACACACACACGCATGCACGCACGCACACACACACACACTCACGCCTAGGGACAATTCAGGACCACCGATTCAGCTGACCTACATGTCTTTGAACGGTGGGAGGAAACGAGCCCGCGGAAGAAACCCACAACTGATGTATCGGCCAGAAATGCTGATATGACAGGCCCCGCCCACTTGACGCGCCGCTTGCATGAATCTTTATATTGGATGTGAACACCTTATGGAACGCTGAGAAGTGAGTTTAGATCGTCTGACCTGTTTCTGAGCTCAGCTGAAATGACCCCTGCAACACCAGGAACAATAACACAACATGTGAAACCTTCCCCGCATCTCAACACAACACACCGTGAGTCTGAGTACGACCCGCTAAGGCTGGCGTGTTCACAGAATACAAACCACTGACCGGCGTCAACCGCCAGAACTAGAAAATACTGGCAACCTGTGGGATGACGGGGAGCCGGCACGTCTCTGGGAGGAGTCTGTCTTGGGGAGTGTGGCTTGTTGTATTATCCGTAGTATTGTCTGTGGTTCTGTCTGTGGTTCTGTCTGTAGTATTGTCTGTCGTTTTGTCTGTAGTGTTGCCTGTAGTAGTGTCTGTAGTAGTGTCTGTAATTTTATGTGTTGTTTTGTCTGTAGTATTGTCTGTAGTAGTGTCTATAGTAGTGTCTGTAATTTTATGTGTAGTTTTGTCTGTAGTATTGTCTGTAGTAGTGTCTATAGTAGTGTCTGTAATTTTATGTGTAGTTTTGTCTGTAGTAGTGTCTGTAGTAGTGTCTGTAATTTTATGTGTTGTTTTGTCTGTAGTATTGTCTGTAGTAGTGTCTATAGTAGTGTCTGTAATTTTATGTGTAATATTGTCTGTAGTAGTGTGTGTAGTAGTGTCTGTAGTAGTGTCTGTAATTTTATGTGTAGTTTTGTCTAGTATTGTCTGTAGTATTGCCTGTAGTAGTGTTTGTAGTATTGTCTGTAATTTTATGTGTAGTGTTGTCTGTAGTAGTGTCTGTAGTATTGTCTGTAGTTCTGTCTGTAGTATTGTCTGTAGTTTTATGTGTAGTTTTGTCTGTAGTATTGTCTGTAGTATTGCCCGTAGTAGTGTTTGTAGTATTGTCTGTAATTTTATGTGTAGTTTTGTCTGTAGTATTGTTTGTAGTTCTGTCTGTAGTTTTATGTGTAGTGTTGTCTGTAGGTTTATGTGTAGTATGTCTGTAGTATTGTCTGCAGTATTGTGTGTAGTGTTGTCTGTAGTATTGTCTGTAGTAGTGTCTGTAGTAGTCTGTACTGTTGTCTGTAGGTTTATGTGTAGTATGTCTGTAGTATTGTCTGTAGTTTTATGTGTAGTATTGTCTGTAGTAGTGTCTGTAGTGTTGTCTGTAGGTTTATGTGTAGTATGTCTGTAGTATTGTCTGTAGTTCTGTCTGTAGTTTTATGTGTAGTTTTGTCTGTAGTATTGTCTGTAGTATTGCCCGTAGTAGTGTTTGTAGTATTGTCTGTAATTTTATGTGTAGTTTTGTCTGTAGTATTGTTTGTAGTTCTGTCTGTAGTTTTATGTGTAGTGTTGTCTGTAGGTTTATGTGTAGTATGTCTGTAGTATTGTCTGCAGTATTGTGTGTAGTGTTGTCTGTAGTGTTGCCTGTAGTAGTGTCTGTAGTAGTGTCTGTAATTTTATGTGTAGTTTTATCTGTAGTATTGTCTGTAGTAGTGTCTATAGTAGTGTCTGTAATTTTATGTGTAGTTTTGTCTGTAGTATTGTCTGTAGTAGTGTCTGTAGTAGTGTCTGTAGTAGTGTCTGTAATTTTATGTGTAGTTTTGTCTAGTATTGTCTGTAGTATTGCCTGTAGTAGTGTTTGTAGTATTGTCTGTAATTTTATGTGTAGTGTTGTCTGTAGTAGTTTGTAGTATTGTCTGTAGTTCTGTCTGTAGTATTGTCTGTAGTTTTATGTGTAGTTTTGTCTGTAGTATTGTCTGTAGTATTGCCCGTAGTAGTGTTTGTAGTATTGTCTGTAATTTTATGTGTAGTTTTGTCTGTAGTATTGTTTGTAGTTCTGTCTGTAGTTTTATGTGTAGTGTTGTCTGTAGGTTTATGTGTAGTATGTCTGTAGTATTTTTCTGCAGTATTGTGTGTAGTGTTGTCTGTAGTAGTGTCTGTAGTAGTGTCTGTACTGTTGTCTGTAGGTTTATGTGTAGTATGTCTGTAGTATTGTCTGTAGTATTGTCTGTAGTTTTATGTGTAGTATTGTCTGTAGTAGTGTCTGTAGTGTTGTCTGTAGGTTTATGTGTAGTATGTCTGTAGTATTGTCTGTAGTTCTGTCTGTAGTTTTATGTGTAGTTTTGTCTGTAGTATTGCCTGTAGTAGTGTTTGTAGTATTGTCTGTAATTTTATGTGTAGTTTTGTCTGTAGTATTGTCTGTAGTAGTGTTTGTAGTGTTATCTGTAGTTTTATGTGTGGTTTTGTCTGTAGTATTGTCTGTAGTTCTGTGTAGTTTTGTCTGTAGTAGTGTCTGTAGTATTGTCTGTAGGTTTATGTGTAGTATGTCTGTAGTAATGTCTGCAGTATTGTGTGTAGTGTTGTCTGTAGGTTTATGTGTAGTGTTGTCTGCAGTATTGTGTGTAGTGTTGTCTGTAGTGTTGTCTGTAGTGTTGTCTGTAGGTTTATGTGTAGTGTTGTCTGTAGGTTTATGTGTAGTGTTGTCTGCAGTATTGTGTGTAGTGTTGTCTGTACGTTTATGTGTAGTGTTGTCTGCAGTATTGTGTGTAGTGTTGTCTGTAGTGTTGTCTGTAGGTTTATGTGTAGTGTTGTCTGCAGTATTGTGTGTAGTGTTGTCTGTAGGTTTATGTGTAGTATTGTCTGCAGTATTGTGTGTAGTGTTGTCTGTAGTGTTGTCTGTAGGTTTATGTGTAGTGTTGTCTGCAGTACTGTGTGTAGTGTTGTCTGTAGTGTTGTCTGTAGGTTTATGTGTAGTGTTGTCTGCAGTATTGTGTGTAGTGTTGTCTGTAGTGTTGTCTGTAGGTTTATGTGTAGTATGTCTGTAGTAGTGTCTGCAGTATTGTGTGTAGTGTTGTCTGTAGTGTTGTCTGTAGGTTTATGTGTAGTGTTGTCTGCAGTATTGTGTGTAGTGTTGTCTGTAGTGTTGTCTGTAGGTTTATGTGTAGTGTTGTCTGCAGTACTGTGTGTAGTGTTGTCTGTAGTGTTGTCTGTAGGTTTATGTGTAGTGTTGTCTGCAGTACTGTGTGTAGTGTTGTCTGTAGTGTTGTCTGTAGGTTTATGTGTAGTGTTGTCTGCAGTATTGTGTGTAGTGTTGTCTGTAGTGTTGTCTGTAGGTTTATGTGTAGTGTTGTCTGCAGTACTGTGTGTAGTGTTGTCTGCAGTATTGTCTGTAGTGTTGTCTGTAGGTTTATGTGTAGTGTTGTCTGCAGTACTGTGTGTAGTGTTGTCTGTAGTGTTGTCTGTAGGTTTATGTGTAGTGTTGTCTGCAGTACTGTGTGTAGTGTTGTCTGTAGTGTTGTCTGTAGGTTTATGTGTAGTGTTGTCTGCAGTACTGTGTGTAGTGTTGTGTGTAGTGTTGATATTGTCGCTGTGTGTTGTTTGGCAGCCTGTGACGCTGGACGCTGGGGGGTCGACTGTGCAGGAACCTGCGACTGTCAGAACGGAGACGGCAGCTGTGACGCCGTGAGCGGCCAGTGTACCTGTGAGGCTGGCTTTACTGGAGCCCACTGCCACCAGAGTAAGTGCTGATCTTTTCCCCTGCAGCTTTCACTGCACAATCTGGTTGTGTTGTAGCTCATCTTGAGCTTGTCGTTTTGCTGTTCGTTTGTTCGGTTCTGTCTGTGGTTGCTTTTAGATATTTTCATAAACCGCTTGAGAGGTTTTGCTTTTGAAATCTTGGCTTGGTCAAATTCAAAATTTGTATCAATAAAACTACACCGGTGTCCGGGTAGTGTAGCGGTCTACCACCAACGTGGGGCTCGGCGGTTCGAGTCCCCGTGTTACCTCCGGCTTGGTCAGGCGTCCCTACAGACACAGTTGGCCGTGCCTGCAAGTGGGAAGCCGGATGTGGGTATGCGTCCTGGTTGCTGCACTAGTGCCTCCCTCTGGTCAGTAGGGGGCGCCTGTTCAGGGGGGAGGGGTAAGAGGGGGGAATAGCGTGATCCTCCCACACGCTACGTGCCCCTGGTGAAACTCCTCACCGTCAGGTGAAAAGAAGTGGCTGGTGACTCCACATGTATGGGAGGAGGAGGCATGTGGTAGTCTGCAGCCCTCCCTGGATCAGCAGAGGGGGTGGAGCAGTGACCGGGACGGCTCGGAAGAGTGGGGCAATTGGCCGGGTACAACTGGGGAGAAAAAGGGGGGAAAATCCAAAAATGAAAATAAATACACTAAATATAACTTATTACAAAATCATTACTTTACTTCCTGTGATTATAACCCACCAAGATCACACATTTCCAATCACAACTTGAAATGATTGGTTTTAACAAGTGATTTTAAATGATTGGTTTTAACGACTGATTTTAACGAGTGATTTTAAATGATTGGTTTTGGGGTAAGTCAGCAGTCCAGTTATTAAGCAAGTTAATTGTCAATCGTCGCTGGTCTGAATTTCCCAGAATGCCCGCCGGGTTTGTTTGGTCTCAGCTGCCGCCATCGATGTCAGTGTGCCAACAAGGCGTCATGTGACCATGTGAGCGGCGCCTGCACCTGCCAGGTCGGCTGGACCGGGACGTTCTGTGAGAAAGGTGAGAAAAAGCCCTGGTTGTTACCTCAGGTAACAACGACACACTAATACCAGATCCTGTGTGTGTCTGTGTGGGTCTGTCTGCAGAATGGTACATTTACACACATATGTTGTACAGTGGTATGCAGATTAAGGATTGTTTGTGTGTTTTTTACCCTCATCACTGATTTTTTACCTTTATATCAATATTTTAGCTTCCTCCATCACTTTCCTATTGTCACCTGTTGACTTTATTCAGTTTTCTTCATATTTTCTCATCCGTCTTTACTTCTTGAATTTGGCGGCGCTGTGTGTCGTTTTAAACGCGAGCCTTGTTTCAGCCTGTCCACAGGGCTTCTACGGGCTGGACTGCCAGAGGAAGTGCCTGTGTCTGAACGGTGGCAGTTGTGACCACGTCAGCGGGATGTGTTACTGCCCCGCCGGCTGGACCGGCCCCGACTGCAGCCTGAGTGAGTGGCGGACCCCCGACGTCCGACAGACCTGCAGACTAAGTCAGAGGCCTTCTTGAGGGGTCATAGGGTGTAGGGACACAGGAGGAGGAGAAAGCGGCCACCCTAAACAGAGAGGAAGAAGAAAAGAAAAGAAATAATAATCTCTAAGATAATCCAGCATCGTTGTGTTGTGTTGTGTTGTGTTGTGTTGTGTCACGCCATCCAAAGCTGGCTTGGCTGGCACACATTAGTAAAGTGAAGACCCTCAGTTCAGCAAGACAAAGGAGAAAAAAAATGTAAAGGGGCCGTGTGTTCAGAGATGTGAATAACCCGGGTGGTGTAGCGGGCTATTCTGTTGCCTATCAACACGGGGCTCGCCGGTTCGAATCCCCGTGTTGCCTCCAGCTTGATCAGGCGTCCCTACTGACACAATTAGCCGTGTCTGCGGGTGGGAAGCCGGATGTGGGTGTGTGTCCTGGCCACTGCACTAGCGCCTCCCCTGGTCGGTCGGGGCACCTGTTCAGGGGGGAGGGGGAACTGGGGGGAATAGCGTGATCCTCCCACGCGCTACGTCCCCCTGGTGAAAGTCCTCACTGTCAGGTGAAAAGAAGCGGCTGGTGACTCCACATGTATGGGAGGAGGCATGTGGTAGTCTGCAGCCCTCCCCGGGTCAGCAGGGGGATGGAGCAGAGACTGGGACGGCTCAGAAGAGTGGGGTAATTGGCCGAGTATAATTGGGAGAAGGGGGGGATTAAAAAAAGACATGAATAACAACAACTAATCAGTGAAAGTCAGACAAACTGATTCAGATTTACTAGTCCCATGATGTTGATTTACTAGTCACATTATGATACGTACTAGTCACATGATATTGATGTACTAGGCACATGATGTTGATTTGCTAGTCACATTAGGATATTTACTAGTCACATGATGTTGATTTTCTAGTCATAGTATATGTACTAGTCACATGATGTTGATTTACTAGTCACATGATATTTACTAGTCACATGATGTTGATTTACTAGTCACATTATGATATTTACTAGTCACATGATGTTGATTTACTAGTCATATTGTGATATGTACTGGTCACATGATGTTGATTTACTAGTCACATGATATTTACTAGTCACATGATGTTGATTTACTAGTCACATTATGATATGTACTAGTCACATGATGTTGATTTACTTGTCAAATTATGATATTTACTAGTCACATGATGGTTATTTACTAGTCACATGATATTTACTAGTCACATGATGTTGATTTACTAGTCACATTATGATATATACTAGTCACATGATGTTGATTTACTAGTCACATTATGATATGTACTAGTCATGTGATGTTGATTTACTAGTCACATTATGATATGTACTAGTCACATGATGTTGATTTACTAGTCACATTATGATATGTACTAGTCACATGATGTTGATTTACTAGTCAAATCATGATATGTACTAGTCACGTGATGTTGATTTACTAGTCACATTATGATATGTACTAGTCATGTGATGTTGATTTACTAGTCACATTATGATATGTACTAGTCACATGATGTTGATTTACTAGTCACATTATGATATGTACTAGTCACGTGATGTTGATTTACTAGTCACATTATGATATGTACTAGTCACATGATGTTGATTTGCTAGTCACATTATGATATGTACTAGTCACGTGATGTTGATTTACTAGTCACATTATGATATGTACTAGTCACGTGATGTTGATTTACTAGTCACATTATGATAGTTACGAATCATATGTGTGTTAGTCATACGACTAATTAGTCATGATATAGAATATTCTGGTATTTACTATAACAAGGCTGCAGCAAAGCTGAAATATTCCACGGCTCACCGTTCATTCTAAAAGTATTTTGCGGCGTTCTGGCCAGAAATGATCACACATGGGAAAGTCGGAGTCGGCCTTTCCCTGCGCTGTGCTCTGTATCGTCTGTCAACACGCCGACTCTTCTCCTCTTTTGATGTGCGGAGTTCATCTGAAGGTGATGGTATTGTCTCTCTCCTCTGGCAGCATGTCCGGCTGGTTTCTATGGAGAAGGATGTAACCAGACCTGCGGCTGCCAGAACGACGGCAGCTGCCATCCGGCGAGCGGGCAGTGTGCATGCACGCCCGGCTGGACCGGACCCAGCTGTACTGACGGTGAGCGGTTCATCTAATTATGTCTGCTGGCCAGGAGCTTAAAGCTACCGCCCTGGATCTGCTGGTGTTGCTGGACAGTGTGTGTCCGGTGTAGGTGTGGTGAGGTGGGCGTCTGAGCTGCATCCAGCAGGGCTGTGGTGTCAGAAACAACCGGAAAACCTGGTGGAACCTGACTTTCACTTATGGATGCTGTACTATGTGTTGGTGAAGGTCTTCTACCAGCTTGTTCTATCATACCTGCTGGTGACACACAGCACCTTCATATGTCAGTGTGCCCCTGAGCAAGGCAGTGGAAAGAAGAACTGGAGTTGATCCCCGGGTGCTGCGGCTGCCCACTGCTGCTATACAATATGATGTGTTACACAGACAACACACTCATGTAACCAAACAACTGTACCATGACACACAGAAAGTGTCTTTCTTTCTTTCTCTCTGTCTGTCTGTCTGTCTTTCTTTCTTTCTTTCTTTCTTTCTTTCTTTCGTTTTCTTTTTCTTTCTTTCTTTCTTTTCGCTTCTTCAAACTGTACACTATCTGCCTTGTTCTTCCTCATCTGGCTGCTATGATGAAGATGAAAACAATGTGCACCCCGTCATTTTTCCTGGCAAACTCCTACCAGACACCACCCATCCACGCCACATGCTGCTGCAGGTCACTGTGTGGAGATCTTATGGGTTATACGTTGTTTAACACACACCAGTGACAGATCACAACAGTATCAGAAACCAAGAATGTTTGCAGCCAAGTCTTCACAACTGGAACTTAAATCCCAGCCAGGTTTTATTGTTTACCATTTTGTCTATACAAAGAAAACTGAACTTGGGCTCACAGAAAACCATGACAGACGTGACACGGCCTTTTTAAAGGAGGCAGACTGACCCAGGTCTATGGCCCAGGTCCATGACCTAGGTCCATGACCCAGTTCAATGGTCCAGATCTATGACCTAGGTCCATGACCCAGGTCTATGACCCAGGTCCATGGCCCAGGTCTGTGGCCCACGTCTATGACCCAGGTCCATGACCTAGGTCCATGACCCAGGTCTATGACCCAGGTCTATGGCCCAGGTCTGTGGCCCAGGTCTATGGCCCTGGTCTATGACCCAGGTCCATGGCCCAGGTCTCTGTGGCCCAGGTCTAGGGCCCACGTCTATGACCTAGGTCCATGACCCAGGTCCACGGCCCAGGTCCATGGCCCAGGTCCACGGCCCAGGTCCATGGCCCAGGTCCACGGCCAAGGTCCACGGCCCAGGTCCATGGCCCAGGTCCACGGCCCAGGTCCACGACCCAGGTCTATGACCCAGGTCTATGGCCCAGGTCTGTGGCCCAGGTCTATGACCCAGGTCCATGGCCCAGGTCTGTGGCCCAGGTCTAGGGCCCACGTCCATGACCTAGGTCCATGACCCAGGTCTATGACCCAGGTCTACGACCTAGGTCCATGACCCAGGTCCATGGCCCAGGTCCATGGCCCAGGTCTATGTACATGACCCAGGTCCATGACCCAGGTCTATGACCCAGGTCCATGGCAGGAGACGTTTTTCTGCAGGTTTTCTCTTGCAACCGATAAACTCTGATTTTAATCAGTCCTGCTGTCGCCTGCCTGCCAACAACGGTCTGGTGTTTCTGCACATATAAACACTGAAACGCCACATGTTGAGGCGTCAGCAGAGCAGATCAGTAGACCTACCGGTCCCGGTACCTCAACTTTGATTCGAGTGTAAATGAAGTATTTCATGTCTGTACAAAGATGGTGAAATCTGTCACTTATTTGAAAAACAAGTTTACACAGTAGTCAGTGTGGAGCGTAACTGTTCATGTGCCATGTTTGATGCCGGTTTTGCACACTGCTAAATCCGTGAAGATCGCAGTTTTTAATGCACATTCAGTTTTTTAATTGTGATCAATAAGAATACACCAAAACAACCCGATATAAAAACAGTTTCTTTCTGCGGTAAGTAAGCTGCTAACATCTACTTCAGCATCTCTGATATGTATATCCTCTGCACCACTGCACCTCATCACCTCTTATTTCACCTGTGTAAGTCCATCCTTATGTATATATCTGAAGATTGTTGTGTTGTAGTGTTGTTATTCTATGTTAAGTACACTGAGAGAGCCACGAAGCCAGAGTCACATTCCATGTAGTGCAATCCCACATGGTCAATAAACATGATTCTGATTCTGGTTCTGATACGAACAGACTCCAGTTTTTTCCTTCGTCCTCACGATGCTTATATAAGCGTGACC
Organism: Lampris incognitus; assembly: GCF_029633865.1. NCBI lineage: Eukaryota > Metazoa > Chordata > Actinopteri > Lampriformes > Lampridae > Lampris > Lampris incognitus. Next base: position 145,817,462 of record NC_079212.1, on the reverse strand, counting down.
GGGACAGACCTCGAGTATGATTTAACATATACGACGACATGATGCTCACATTACAATTTTATCTTTTCACTTTCCCAGAATGCCCTGTGGGTTTTTACGGAGCAGACTGTCGCCATCGCTGTTTGTGTCAAAACCAAGCTTCCTGTAACCGGACCAGTGGAGCGTGCACGTGTGCCAGTGGATGGACGGGCACGGCCTGCGAGCTAGGTAGGTCTGCAAAGAGCATCTCTGACTCATATTATTATTATTATGATAATGATTATTATTATTATTATTATTATCCATCCATCCATTATCCAAACCGCTTATCCTGCTGTCAGGGTTGCGGGATGCTGGAGCCTATCCCAGCAGTCGTTGTGCCGCAGGCGGGGCAACACCCTGGACAGGGCACCAGGCCATCACAGTACAACTATAAAATCATTTTCCGTTATTTTCAAATCCAGATTCCTCCAAATAAAACTGCACAGCACAACCGGGGGCAATAAAAAGTCAATTTCAGCTGTGATGTCAGCCAAGCTTGGTACAAATAAATAGTTACAGCACACTTTGCAGAAGGTTAAAGTCATTGCAAGAGGAAAACAGCTCACAACGGGCAATCGGGTTGCACAACAACTCTTTCCCACAATAAAAGTTGTGTAGTGTTGTTCAGGAGTAAGTTCGGTAACCTTTAGATGTGAAGTCAAACTCGTGACAAACGTATATCAAATGTTTGGTCCTTGATGGCGGTACTACAGACACTCTGGCAGTGAACGGGTTGCGGTTATGTTTCAGACAACACCTTCTTTACAGTAAAGTACAATACAACACATCACTCTGAATATTTTCTCGAGGATGACTTTTTGTTTTTGACCCCCCCCCCCTTTTCTCCCCAATTGTATCCGGCCAATTACCCCACTCTTCTGAGCCGTCCTGGTCACTGCTCCACCCCCTCTGCCGTTCCGGGCAGGGCTGCAGACTACCACATGCCTCCTCCGATACATGTGGAGTCACCAGCCGCTTCTTTTCACCTGACAGTGAGGAGTTTCACCAGGGAGATGTAGCATGTAGGAGGATTATGCTATTCCCCGCAGTTCCCCCTTCCCCCTGAACACGCGCCCCGACCGACCAGAGGAGGCGCCAGTGCAGCGACCAGGACACATACCCACATCCGGCTTCCCAACCGCAGACACGGCCAATTGTGTCTGTAGAGACGCCCAACCAAGCTGGAGGTAACATGGGGATTCAAACTGGTGATGCTTGTGTTGGTAGGTAACAGAATAGACCGCCACACTACCCAGATGCCCGAGGATAATAATAATAATGATATTATTATTATGCGATTATATTATTATATTATACTTTACTATTATCATGATTCTTATTATTATTATATGGTCCTATTACATGGTATATTATATGGTATATAATATTATATGGTATATGTTATTATAACTGAATTAAAAATACAAAAATATTAGAGTAAATAGTATACTATACTATATACTACATGTGGCATGGTATTGTATGGTAAAAACCCCAGTGTAATTACATCTAACGTAAATGGTGAAAATCAAAACAAACTTTTTTAGCTATCGTGGCATGAGTGTTTATTGAAATACAAGCGTGCTTTATCTGCTGCAAAAGCAGCGTATCTCTCTCACTTAATCAATATTAATAAACATAATCCCAGATTTCTCTTTGATTGTAGCTAAATTTATTAAAAAGCAGCCGTCTATTAGCTGCTCACCATTCATGGCCCATGAGTTTCTAGACTTTTTCTGCAATAAGTTTGATGAGATCATAAACAAAATTAGGTCAACTCCAGCTATTTCTGCAGATCCTGTTTTAGCAAATTCATATCTATAATGAGTCACTGACAGTCCCTGTTATTATAGCTTTTGAGACGATCTCTCTTCATGCTCTAACTAAGCTCATGTCAGCTTCTAAACCAACTACTTGCCTACTTGATCCTTTACCAGCAAAACTTTTTAAAGACCTCTGACCTTCCCTGAGACCTACAATGCTAGACATTGTTAATTTATCACTTGCTAATGGCACTGTTCCCAGTAGTTTGAAGACAGCTGTGGTCAAACCTCTACTTAAAAAACTGCACCTCGATCCAGGGTCTCGTAATAATGATCGACTAGTCTCTAATCCTCCATTCTTTTGTAAAGTACTAGAGAGAGTTGTGTATCAACACTTATGACCCATGTAGAAGAAAACTATCTATATGAACCCTTCAATCAGCTTTCACAGCCTGTCACTCCACTGAAACTGCTCAAACTAGAGTAGTGAAAGATCTACTAGCTATGGACTCTGAGTCCACCTCTGTGCTTCTACTACTGGACCTCACTGTAGCCTTTGACACCATTGATCACTGTATACTATTAGACAGATTAAATTGTAATTTTGGTGTCTCCAGGTTAGCTCTGTCTTGGCTTAAGTCCTACTTATCTGGAAGAACACGTTGTGTCTGCTATAATAATATTCCATTGAAATTCTCTGACATTAAATATGGTGTACCTCAGGGCTCGGTTCTTGGCCCTCTACTTTTCTGTCTTTTTATTTCACCTCTTGGCCAAATTATACGCAGTCATGGAATAAATTTCCATTGCTATGCTGATGATACTCAGCTGTATGTGTTTATAAGGGCTGATGATCATACTCAAATTACAAACTTGGAGGCCTGCTTGACACTGTGAAAAATTGGATGTCACTAAATTTCCTGCTTTTAAATTTGGATAAAACCGAGATGCTGGTCATTGGCCCTGCTAGACACAGACACCAGTTTGATCAAGTAATGATAACAATCGACAGCTCTGTGATTTCACAAAGCGTGGCAGCCAAAAGTCTTGGTGTTACGTTTGATCCACTATTTCCTTTGATAAGCACATTAAAGAAATCACCAAGACTGCCTTTTTTCACTTAGGTAACATAGCTAAAATTTGGTCTTTCCTGTCAATGTCTGACACCGAGACTAATACATGCATTTGTTTCATCCAGACTTGATTACTGTAATGTTCTGTTTTCAGGTCTGCCACATGCTAGTACCAAAAGTCTTCAGATGGTTCAAAATGCTGCTGCTAGAATCCTAACTAAAACTAGGAAATTTGACCATATTACACCAATTCTTGCCTCCCTTCATTGGCTTCCTATCCATGTTGGATCAGACTTCAAGGTGCTTCTGCTGACTTATAAAATCCTAAATGGGTTTGCCCCATCCTACCTGTCAGATCTCTTTAAACCATATATTCCATCTTGAGTTCTCCGCTCTCAAAATACAGGGCTCCTGTGTGTACCCAAAGTTAAAAAGAAGTCAGTTGGTGGCAGGGTCTTTTCCTATTGGGCCCCGTTCTTGTGGAATAACCTGCCTGCTGCCATCAGACAATCAGAGTCTGTTGAGTCCTTTAAATCCAAACTTAAAACTAATCTTTTTACCTTAGCCTACAATTAGTTGCCTTTAAATTGAGTACTTAATGACCTGTACTGCATGGTGGGTCAGTTTCTGTCTCAATGAATTAACCAACCACTGTTCTGCCGACAAGATTATAGTGTATAGATATTGACTATTGCAAACTGTTCTTTTCTTTCTCTCTGAATGATGTATTTTCCTTTCTTTATACTACAACATACGTACAGCAGACTCCTAGCGGACAAATTGGCTGCCAACAACAGGGGTGGTTTATTTAGGCTCCACACCTGCCTCTATATACCACCTTTTCTTGCCATTTTTGTCTACCTTTGTGTGTGTGTTGCTGAGTGTCTTTCAACCATCTCATCCTGATTCAAAGGAATTTTTTTTGAGGGAATTTCCCCCTTTTTCTCCTCAATTACCCCACTCTTCTGAGCCATCCCGATCGGTGCTGCACCCCCTCTGCCGATCCGGGGAGGGCCGCAGACTACCACATACGTCCTCAGATACACGTGGAGTCGCCAGCCGCTTCTTTTTACCTGACAGTGAGGAGTTTCACCAGGGGCCTGTAGCATGTGGGAGGATCACGCTATTCCCCCCAGTTCCCCCTCCCCCCCCAAACAGGCGCCCCGACTGACCAGAGGAGGTGCTAGTGCAGCGACTAGGACACATACCCACATCCAACTTCCCATCCACAGACACGGCCAGTTGTGTCTGTAGGGACGCCCGACCAAGCCGGAGGCAACACGGGGATTCAAACCGGCGATCCCCGTGTTGGTAGGCAACGGAATAGACTGCTATGCTACCCGGACGCCCCCGATTCAAAGGAAAACTTAAATGACCCATTCAACAATCAAGGAAAAAGTTACAGACATAGAGAAAAGGGGTATCTCTGCTTATGGCTGTTTTGTTTTTGGCTTATATTTGTTCCACTTGGACAAAGCCTCAGTGTGGGAGAGGATCAAACATCGAATACCTTTGCCAAAATTTCACTCTTTCTGGACGGAATACAACTGAACTATTTTGGCCATGGATACTTGGCAGTTTACTTCATTTGTTGGCAAACGGACAATCGGCATAGTGCGACAAGCAAAGGCCGACATAACAAAGGAAATAGCACATGGTGTGTCTTAAACACACCACTATTTCTGCTTCTGCTTATGCACTTGTGTACATGAAATGAAACGAAATGCCATTTCCCCCAACCCACAGCAGTACAACACAAAGACAACAACACATCCAAAAACTACAAAAACGCACATACCCAAACTAACACACATATCTAAACTAAACAAAAAAAAATCACTGTCCAAGGGAATGAACGCCAACCAGCATGACTATCGGAACCTCCGGTCTGTGTGGGCCAGCAGTTAGCTTAGCCCACGCAGCCAAGTTAGCTTAGCTGCCATCCTGTCAGACCGCCCCTGACGTTTCCTCCTCGGGCGCAGCTCCAGGCAGAGGCCGTGGTCCCTGGGCCCACCGGACGAAGCAGACCAAGCTCTCCGAGCCAATCCAGCGCCAGCTCTCCCAGCCAGGCACCCTTGACACACCTCCCCACACTCCTCACGACGACATCAAAGCACCACAGTCAACGCCAGATGAGGCCGCCGTCAGACCGCCCTCGGTTATATCGGACCTGCCGGTCTGCATGGGCCAGCAGTTAGCTTAGCCTGCCTAGCTCGCCCAGCCGATCCAGTGCCAGCTCTCCCAGCCATCAAGCGAAGACAAAAGTTAGACACAGACATGGACAAAGACACTGCATGGACGTTACTGGGTGAGGCTGCTGCAACCACGCAACCATCTTCCCACACCGGAAGCGGAAGCTTGAATTGAGTGCGCCGACTGACAGTCATCCACACTTGACTATGGAAATGGATACAGCTTCGATTGGGACTGTAAACCAACTCCACCTCAGTCTGTCTGGGGTGTCAGAAACTATTCTTGGCCTCGCAGAAAAGAGGACTATTTGGACTCTTTTTCCTATGGACCCCTTAAAAGTCTCGCCATCTTCTGAACAGCAACATCTCAGCGCCGAGACACGAGGCCCTTACTGCTCACGCTGCACTTACACAAAACGAACGCAGGTATTTTCCAACTGTAAACCATGCAAAGGTAATCTGGGATTTAAAGTCTAAACCGAAAGGAATTCTTGGAGGTCATTTAGATATTGGGAGTATCATACCAAGGGTTGATCAGGTTCAGCATCTGTTGATGGTCTCTAATATGGATTTCCTGGCTCTGAGTGAAACTTGGCTGCACGGTAATATTCCAACAACGATGATTGATGTTCTTGGGTACGCTTGGGATAGAAAAGACATACAGTTGGGAAAAGGAGGGGAAGTCCTGATCCATAACAGAAACACCCTCAAGTGCTCTGAAATTAATCAGGACGCGTTTGGCATTGTCTTGCCACGTAAGATGAAGTTTAGCATTTTAATTCTGAACAAAGTTTGTTCCTGAATTTTTGTTAATACAACGTTGACAATTCACTGTATGAACATGTTTGGACTGATAGATATCCCCCCTCCCATAACATTCAGAGGTATACCATTTAAACTATGCAAGGAAAATAAATAAACAAACAAACAAGTGTACAAATAATATGAAAGAATCATTTAAAAAAAAGAAATAAAAACACTTTGAAACAACAACATGTAGTGATATTACCAATGATAATAACAATGTTAATAATACAAATAATAATAATAATAAAAAATAAAATTTAAATAAATAAGTACAAATAATTAATAATAATATTCAATGACTAATAATAATAATAATAATACTAATAAAAATTTGCCTTGAGGCAATTTTGTAAGTTGTCATATTGGGCCATACAAATAAAATTGACGACTTAAATAAATAATAATCAGCAATAACACCACAAAGGTGACAAAATAAATGAATAAGTTAATGATCATAAGTTGTTGGGGCACTAACAACTCTAGAGCACTGACCTGTGCAGAAACAAGCACAAGAGGGGAGCAGAAACATGTGAACAGTAAGAGATCCTTCCAATACTTCATTTCCAATGCTGCTAGTTACATACATACATACAAGACTTTACTCAGCCATGACGTTATCAGAGCCTAGAGCATCACCTTGACTAAGGAAAGGTTGTCCTATCAATGTCAACCTGTCAGCTGACCCCCTGATAGTACACCTACTCTTCATCCATCCATTATCCAAGCCGCTTGTCCCAACCGGGGTCACGGGATGCTGGAGTCTATCCCAGCAGTTGTTGGGCGGCAGGCGGGGAGACACCCTGGACAGCCTGCCAGGCCATCTCACACACACACACACACACTTAGGGACAACTTAGTACGGCTGAGTCACCTGACCTGCATGTCTTTGGACTGTGGGAGGAAACCGGAGCACCCGGAGGAAACCCATACAGACACGGGGAGAACATGCAAACTCCACACAGAGGACGACCCGGGACGACCCCCAAGGTTGGACTACCCCGGGGCTCAAACCCAGGACCTTCTTGCTGTGAGGCGACTGCACTAACCACTGCGCCACCGTGCCGCCTTTACCTAATCTTCCCCAACTTAATAAAATACAGCATGTCCCTTATCCACTGTGCAAATGTTGGAGGACTAAAAGTTTTCCATATTGTTGGCCACCTGTGTGGCAAAAGACAAAAGACTTAGTTCATTTTTATTTAAAATAAGATGTTGTGTTACCACACCACCTAAAGCAAGGGAGGCTGACGGTTCTAAGGATTTATCAGTAGTTTTGGAAAGCACATCAAATATTAATTATCAAAAATTAGATGAATTATAACATTCCCAAAGCATGTGAATTAGAGTTGCTTGGTCTTGCTAGAAACGGTCACACATTGGGGTCACACTATATTGGATGTGGATTGGGGTAGTTTTTCTTTGGCCCAGTGCAGTTGGTGGAAAAGTACCCCTCCACTCAGAAATGTGTTTTTCTTATGTTTCTGACCCCTAAACATTTGGTCAGTCCTCTTTTTCAGTTAAAGGCCCACAGATGCGGAATAGCCTGTCATAAGAAATAACATCGGGGTGTCTGGGTGGCATGGCGGTCTATTCCGTTGCCTACCAACACGGGTAAGGCGGTTCGAATCCCCGTGTTACCTCCAGCTTGGTCGGGTGTCTCTACAGACACAATTGGCTGTTTCTGCGGGTGGGAAGCCAGATGTGTCCTGGTCGCTACACTAGCACCTCCTCTGGTCTGTCGGGGCCTGTTCAGGGGGGAGGGGGAACTGGGGGGAACAGCGTGATCCTCCCACGTGCTACATCCCCCTGGTGAAACTCCTCACTGTCAGGTGAAAAGAAGCGGCTGGTGACTCCACATGTATGGGAGGAGGCATGTGGTAGTCTGCAGCCCTCCCCGGATCAGCAGAGGGGGTGGAGCAGCAACCGGGACGGCTCAAAAGAGTGGGGTAATTGGCCAAGTACAATTAGGGAGAAAAAGGGGGAAAATGCAGAAAAAAAGAAATAAGATAATTAACTCATTTTAAAACTTTCAGTGCTAAGGCAAAACTATGGCTTAACCAAAGGCAAATGGAGGACAGCTCGGTGGAGTGGTTACCACCGCTGCCTCACAGCAAGAAGGTCCTGGGTTCGAACCCCAAGCCGTCCCAGGTCCTTTCTGTATGGAGTTCGCCAGTTCTCCCCGTGTCTGCTCTGGTTTCCTCCGGGTGCTCCGGTTTCCTCCCACCATCAAGAAGACATGCATGTTAGGTTTAATACTCCTGTGTGTGCCCCTGAGCAAGGCAGTGGAAAGAAGAAGTGGAGCTGGTCCCCGGGTGCTGCAGCTGCCCACTGCTCCTGGTTACATGCAGAAGACACATTTCATTGTAAACATACAACGACAAACTAAAGTGGCTTTCTTTTTCTCTTCTAACAGAGGCAAGTCTGTGAACACGGGTGTACATGGATTTATATAGTACGCATATTTTCATTCCCTTAGTCGTTGTTTTCAGTTATTGTGGTTTTTCACCGCTTCCGGTGTGGGGAGATGGCAGCACGAATTCACGTGTGCGGCAGCCTCACCCAGTACCTGTGTGGGAAGACGGCAGCCTCACCCAGTACCGTCCATGCAGTCTCTTTGTCCACATCTGCGTCTCTAAGTTTGTGTCTTCGTTTGATGGCTGGGAGAGCTGGCGCTGGATCAGCTAGGAGAGCTTGGTCTGCTGCATCCTGTGGGCCCAGGGACCACGGCCCTGCCTGGAGCTGTGCCCGAGGAGGGAACACCGAGGGCGGTCTGACAGGATGTGGAAGCGGGGCAGGCTAAGCTAACTGCTAGCCCATAGAGACCGGCGGTTCCGATAACACCAAGGATGGTCTGGCGGCGGCCTCGCCTAGCCCTGACTCTGTTTTTGGTGTCATCACGTGGAGTGCAGGGAGGTGTGTTGAAGGTGTGGGACTGGGAGAGCTGGCGTTGGATCGGCTGGGAGAGCCTGGTCTGCTGCATTCGGTGGGCCCAGGGACCACGTGGTGGCCCTGACCGGAGCTGCACCCGAGGAGGAAACACCGAGGGCGGTCTGACAGCACGGGGAAGCGGGGCAGGCTAAGCTAACTGCTAGCCCATGCAGACCGGCAGTTCCAACAGTCATCCTGGCTGGCGTTCGTTCTCCTGGACAGTGATTTTTTTGTTGTTGTTTTTTTAGTTTGGGATACATGTGTTGTTGTAGTTTTGGGATGTGTGTTGTTGTCTCTGTGTTGCACTGTTGTGGGCTGGAGGAAACCATGTTTCGTTTCTTTTCATGTGCGCAGGTGCGTGAAATGAAGCGACGGATAAAGTGTTTCTGATTCTGGTTCTGGTTCTGATGTAGTGCCGTGACAAGACGAGCGCTCCTCTGACATCCAGAAACATCCAGAAACACGCCGTGTCTCACCGTCGAGTCAACATGGTGAACGTGTGTGAGGAACGAGACACCTGACAACCTGTGAAGGAAGTGGCAGCGGTGTGACGTCGGCTGGTTTTCTTGTTCACAACCAATAAAGCCAGCAGGGTTTACAGAGTCTGGCCTGGCACGAGGCCGCGCGCCTCAGTAGTGGGTTGGTACTTTTACTGCTGGTACCGTGAGCATGTTGTCTCTCCCTCTAAGTGAATTTGTTCTGACAAATGTCTAACGTTCACAGACTATCAGGTTCAACGGTGGTCTAGTTAAAACGAGCCGAGCTGGTCCGGGACCAGCTCTGAACCACCAGACTTCACGTGATTGAACATGGTAATGATCCAGGCTTGATGGGTCTGGACCCAAATGCAGAAGAACAACATTACCTGACATACAGTAAAATACAGTGTCGGTTTGGACTGGCGTGCTGCAGCAGTTTTTTTACCGTGTCAGGAACCACACAAGTCTGACTCCCATTTTCTCTCTGAGCTCATTTGTTTTTGTCCTAAGTGCTGTAAAATTATTCCTAGGCAGCCAGTATATGTGTGTGTGTGTGTGTGTGTGTGTGTGTGTGTGTGTGTGTGTGTGTGTGTTAAGTATGTAAGCCTGTGTGTATGTTTGCAGACACGTCTGTTAGACCCGTGCTGTCTCCTGCCTGCTCTGTAAACTTCTCTGTCAACCCCAAAACACTCCGGTTGGTTCTCCCTCAGCGGTCTACCATCACACCCTATCCTCCCTCTTCGTCCATTAAAGCTGCTCCCTGTGTGAGCCAGACCCCCACCCCCTTCCCTCCCCCCCCCTCCTCCTGGCAGGCAGGAAAAACTCTAATCCTGCCTCTGGAATGTTTTTTACCCCTTAAACCATGTGGCTTCCACTTCTGGATGCCAGCTCTGAGCCGGGTCCAACCTCAGGTTATTGGAAGAGGTTTTGCTGTCGTCAGCAGAAATGCCAGAGCAAGTTTCCCTGCAGCGTTCCAGATCATGCCATTTATGTCTTCTCTTTCTTGTCTCGTGTGTGTGTGTGTGTGTGTGTGTGTGTGTGTGTGTGTGTGCAGAGTGTGTGGCGGGCCGGTTCGGGGCAGACTGCCAGCAGCAGTGTCAGTGTGCAAATGGTGGCCAGTGCGACAGACAGACGGGCCGCTGCATCTGCAGCTCTGGATGGGTTGGTGAACTCTGTGAGAAAGGTAACTGTCCCTCCTGCATACAGTCACATCTCACTGATACAGAGAGAAACTCTGCCTCCAAGTACACAAGGTCAACGAATACAGTCATGTGCACCACAGCGCCATATCAGCCATGTTTTTGAGACTGTGACACTGTATAGTCAAATAATAATAATAATAATAAATAATAATAAGTGAAGCAGGAGGCAAAACACCATGGCCAGCAGCAAATGCAAAAAAAAACCTGGGAGGACAAAGCAATGTAAGGAAGTACCCGAAAATAATGAGAGACGCAGACGTGGACCAACAAAAGACACAGCAGTGGCTGAGCAGCACCCGGCTGAAAGCAGAGATGGAGGGCCTGATAATCACTGCACAAGACCAGAGCCTGGCAACCAGATCCTGTCGCCATGGCATCATCAAAGATGGAGCAGAATATGTGGAATGTAGGAAGAAACCATCGACCACATTGTCTCAGGCTGCCCGGAACTGGCAAAGACCGTGTACATGTACAGGCAGAACAAGGCAGCAGCACACCTGCACTGGAAGATCTGCAGGAGCTACAAGATCAAGACCACTGAGAAGTGGTACCAACATCAGCCAAAAACGGTCACTGAGAACAATGACGTCACATCCTCTGGGACACGCCCATCCACACTGACAGAGAGATAAAAGCCAACAAGCCCGACATCGTTATCAAGGACAGGAAGCAAAAGAGGTGCATGCTCATCGACATGGCAACACCACCCGAAACCAACACCTCAGTGAAAGTCACAGAGAAGCTGACCAAGTACAGAGACCTGGAGACTGAAACCACCAGGATGTGGGGAAGGAAGACCCAAACAACACCAGTGGTCATCGGAGCTCTAGGACTTATGAAGAAGGGAATGGAAAGTTCACCAACCGTATCCCAGGAAACATCCACATCCATGCAGTCCAGAAGATCGCCCTACTTGGAACAGCCCACATATTACGACGAGGACTGTCAATCAAGTGGCATCTGCCCTACAGTGCCTCAGGTCCATAGTTTGGACCCGGCTCTACAGGATGTAAAACAGGAAACAAGAAAGAAATTATGATAATAATGATAATAATAACTATTAAATATTATTAAATAATAATAATGATAATAGTGAACTTCTGGATCAAGAACTTACCATCTTTACACTAAGATGTGACAAACGCCTACAATGGATGCATCAGCAACCCAGAAACCTGCCCTGAATGGCTCACAACTGGTACCACCTGCCTACTTTCTAAAACAGAAGACACAAAAAACCCTAAAAACTATTGTCCCATCACATGTCTCCCTACAACCTACAAGATCTTAACATCCATCATCACCGAGAGTTTACAAACACCTGGAAGAAAACAACCTACTTCCCATAGATCAAAAAGGGTGTCGAAAAGGGAGATATGGCTGCAAAGACCAGCTTGTAATAAACAAGGCCATCATTAAGGAAGTAAAAACGGGGAAGAAAAATCTGACAACAGCCTGGATAGACTGTAAGAAGGCGTTCGACTCTGTACCCCATGACCGGGTACTAAAATCTCTAAATCCAAGCCGAACCACTGTTTTTCCGACACACACAGAGACGCATTCATATGACGAACACAAGCTGACTCCGCCCCCCTCCCGAAGACAGCGTTGCCAATGATTGCCGCTTCATCGAGTCCGGCCATAGTCGGATCTGACGAGACCGGGGCGCGAACCCCAGTCCCCAGTGGGCAACTGCATCGACACCAAGCCGATGCTTAGACCGCTACGCCACCGCGGACCTAATCATATTATTATTAATAATTATTGTATATCATTGTTTTTTCTTATTATTAATTATATTATTTTTAATTATTTTTATATCATTTTTATATTATTATTATGTTTGCTTCCTCAGGGTTCTCTGGTTTCCTCTCACAGTGAATTGTTCATAGGGTGTGTGTGTGTGTGTGTGTGTGTGTGTGTGTGTGTGTGTGTGATGTGATGTGATGGACTGGTGACCTGTCTGGTGTGTGTCTCCCTGCACTTCTGTTGTGACTGTAGATGAAGAGTGAATGGATGAATGACCCCTAACATTGTGTGCCTCTCTCCTGCCCCCGGTGGTCAGCGTGTCAGCCAGGTTGGTTCGGTTGGGGCTGTGGGGAGCGGTGCCGCTGTGAACATGGCGCTGTTTGTCACCACGTCACCGGAGACTGTCAGTGTCCACCGGGCTGGAGAGGAAAGCTTTGTGGTAAAGGTAAAAACACATTTTAATAGTAACAGGTGCTATTTTAGCTGTATGATACAGGGTGTATGATACAGGGTGTATGATACAGGGTGTATAATACAGGGTGTATGATACAGGGTGTATGATAACAGGGTGTATGATACAGGGTTTATAATACAGGGTGTATGATAACAGGGTTTATAATACAGGGTGTATGATACAGGGTGTATGACACAGGGTGTATGATACAGGGTTTATAATACAGGGTGTATGATACAGGGTTTATAATACAGGGTGTATGATACAGGGTTTATAATACATGGTGTATGATACAGGGTTTATAATACAGGGTGTATGATACAGGGTTTATAATACAGGGTGTATGATAACAGGGTGTATGATACAGGGTTTATAATACAGGGTGTATGATAACAGGGTTTATAATACAGGGTGTATGATACAGGGTGTATGACACAGGGTGTATGATACAGGGTTTATAATACAGGGTGTATGATACAGGGTTTATAATACAGGGTGTATGATACAGGGTTTATAATACAGGGTGTATGATACAGGGTTTATAATACAGGGTGTATGATAACAGGGTTTATAATACAGGGTGTATGATACAGGGTGTATGACACAGGGTGTATGATACAGGGTTTATAATACAGGGTGTATGATACAGGGTGTATGTTACAGAGTGTATGATACAGAGTGTATGATACAGAGTGTATGATACATGGTGTATGATACAGGGTTTATAATACAGGGTGTATGATACAGGGTTTATAATACAGGGTGTATGATACAGGGTGTATGACACAGGGTGTATGATACAGGGTTTATAATACAGGGTGTATGATACAGGGTTTATAATACAGGGTGTATGATACAGGGTTTATAATACATGGTGTATAATACAGGGTGTATAATACAGGGTGTATGATACAGGGTGTATGATACATGGTGTATGATACAGGGTTTATAATACAGGGTGTATGATACAGGGTTTATAATACAGGGTGTATGATACAGGGTGTATGACACAGGGTGTATGATACAGGGTTTATAATACAGGGTGTATGATACAGGGTGTATGATACAGAGTGTATGATACAGGGTGTATAATACAGGGTGTATGATACAGGGTGTATGATACATGGTGTATGATACAGGGTGTATAATATAGGGTGTATGATACAGAGTGTATGATACATGGTGTATGATACAGGGTGTATAATACAGGGTGTATGATACAGAGTGTATGATACAGAGTGTATGATACATGGTGTATGATACAGGGTTTATAATACAGGGTGTATGATTCAGGGTTTATAATACAGGGTGTATGATACAGGGTGTATGATACAGAGTGTATGATACATGGTGTATGATACAGGGTTTATAATACAGGGTGTATGATACAGGGTGTATGATACAGGGTGTATGATACATGGTGTATGATACAGGGTTTATAATACATGGTGTATGATACAGGGTTTATAATACAGGGTGTATGATTCAGGGTTTATAATACAGGGTGTATGATACAGGGTGTATGATACAGAGTGTATGATACATGGTGTATGATACAGGGTTTATAATACAGGGTGTATGATACAGGGTGTATGATACAGGGTGTATGATACATGGTGTATGATACAGGGTTTATAATACAGGGTGTATAATACAGGGTGTATGATACAGGGTGTATGATACATGGTGTATGATACAGGGTTTATGATACAGGGTGTATGATACAGGGTGTATGATACATGGTGTATGATACAGGGTTTATAATACAGGGTGTATGATACAGGGTGTATGATACAGGGTTTATAATACAGGGTGTATGATACAGGGTGTATGATACAGGGTGTATGATACAGAGTGTATGATACAGGGTGTATAATACAGGGTGTATGATACAGAGTGTATGATACATGGTGTATGATACAGGGTGTATAATACAGGGTGTATGATACAGAGTGTATGATACATGGTGTATGATACAGGGTTTATAATACAGGGTGTATGATACAGGGTGTATGATACAGGGTGTATGATACAGGGTTTATAATACAGGGTGTATAATACAGGGTGTATGATACAGGGTGTATTATACATGGTGTATGATACAGGGTTTATAATACAGGGTGTATGATACAGGGTGTATGATACAGGGTGTATAATACAGGGTGTATAATACAGGGTGTATGATACAGGGTGTATAATACAGGGTTTATAATACAGGGTGTATGATACAGGGTTTATAATACAGGGTGTATGATACAGGGTGTATGATACAGAGTGTATGATAACAGGGTTTATAATACAGGGTGTATGATAACAGGGTGTATGATACAGAGTGTATGATAACAGGGTTTATAATACAGGGTGTATGATAACAGGGTGTATGATACAAAGTGTATGATAACAGGGTTTATAATACAGGGTGTATGATAACAGGGTGTATGATACAGGGTTTATAATACAGGGTGTATGATAACGGTGTATGATACAGGGTGTATGATACAGGGTGTATGATACAGGGTTTATAATACAGGGTGTATGATACAGGGTTTATAATACAGGGTGTATGATACAGGGTGTATAATACAGGGTTTATAATACAGGGTGTATAATACAGGGTGTATGATACAGGGTGTATGATACAGAGTGTATGATAACAGGGTATATGATACAGGGTGTATGATACAGGGTGTATGTTACAGAGTGTATGATACAGAGTGTATGATACAGAGTGTATGATAACAGGATATATGATACAGGGTGTATGATACAGGGTGTATGATACAGAGTGTATGATACAGGGTGTATGATACAGGGTGTATGTTACAGAGTGTATGATACAGAGTGTATGATACAGAGTGTATGATAACAGGATATATGATACAGAGTGTATGATACAGGGTGTATGATACAGAGTGTATGATAACAGGGTATATGATACAGGGTGTATGATACAGAGTGTATGATAACAGGGTATATGATACAGGGTGTATGATACAGAGTGTATGATAACAGGGTATATGATACAGGGTGTATGATACAGAGTGTATGATACAGAGTGTATGATAACAGGGTGTATGATACAGAGTGTATGATAACAGGGTATATGATACAGGGTGTATGATACAGGGTGTATGATACAGAGTGTATGATAACAGGGTATATGATACAGGGTGTATGATACAGAGTGTATGATACAGGGTGTATGTTACAGAGTGTATGATACAGAGTGTATGATAACAGGGTGTATAATACAGAGTGTATGATACAGAGTGTATGATAACAGGGTGTATGATACAGAGTGTATGATACAGAGTGTATGATAACAGGGTATACGATACAGGGTGTATGATACAGAGTGTATGATAACAGGGTATATGATACAGGGTGTATGATACAGAGTGTATGATACAGAGTGTATGATAACAGGGTATATGATACAGGGTATATGATACAGGGTGTATGATACAGGGTGTATGATACAGAGTGTATGATACAGAGTGTATGATAACAGGGTATATGATACATGGTGTATGATACAGGGTGTATGATACAGGGTGTATGATACAGGGTGTATGATAACAGGGTATATGATAACAGGGTATATGATACATGGTGTATGATACAGGGTGTATGATACAGGGTGTATGATAACAGGGTGTATGATAACAGGGTATATGATACAGAGTGTATGATACAGGGTGTATGATACAGAGTGTATGATAACAGGGTTTATGAATTTAAAAAAAGAAAATACACAGAAGGTTGACTCAGTTCTTCTGGACACAACGTGTCCCGGTGTGACAGATCCGTTTCTCTCAGTAAACGCTGTGTCCAGAAGAACTGATCCAACCTTCTGTGTCTTTAACAGAACAACAAAAGCAAAACTAAACAGAGCGGTGGACGTCTACAACAAGGCAGATGGCTGCATCTGGAAAGACATTTTAAAAAGACATTTTGACTTCTGATGAAGATGACAGGATTGATGAATTGATTGATGAAGGTGACAGGGTGGCACGGTGGTGCAGTGGTTAGCGTTGTTGCCTCACAGCAAGAAGGTCCTGGGTTCGAACCCCCGGGGTTGTCCAACCTTGGGGGTCATCCCAGGTCGTCCTCTGTGTGGAGTTTGCATGTTCTCCCCGTGTCTGCGGTGGGTTTTCTCCGGGTGCTCCGGTTTCTCCCACCATCAAAAAGACACGCATGTTAGAGTTAATACTCCTGTCTGTGCCCCTGAGCAAGGCATGGCAAGATGAACTGGAGTTGGTCCCTGGGTGCTGCACGGCGGCTGCCCACTGCTGCTAGCTACACAGCCAGGAAGGGTTACATGCAGAGAGGAAGTTCCCCACGGGGATTTAGTATACCAAAATAAAAGAAACAAAAACAAATTAGATTTGTATTTGTGTCTGGTTTTGCAGTGTTCTTATCAACGTCTACTTAGACACACCTCCTACTCTGTTGCTCACACCCTCATCTGCATCACATTTCACATTCCTCCTACCTGATCATACCCGCCCAGTCAAACTGACTCCATGTGGCTGGGAGGTCTGGTGACTGGAGGTGGCTCGGAGGTCTGGTGACTGGAGGTGGCTGGGAGGTCTGGGTGTTAGAGGGCGCCGCGTCACCTCAGGCTTCTGTGTTGACACTGATAAGATGGCTGATTGTCATTTCTCTCGTGTCTCTGTGAAACAGCATGCTTGCCGGGTACCTTCGGCTCAGGCTGTCTGCAGCGCTGCACCTGTCCTGCAGGAAGCTCGTGTCACCACGTGTCCGGAGAGTGTGGCTGTCCTCGGGGATTCACCGGAAACGGCTGCGAGCAGCGTGAGTACCGGACACTCAAACTGGACGGGGCAACACTGAGTAGGACCCCAAAAGGTGGAAATCACATTTAACAACTGCAGTAATGACACATGGCTGTCAGAGGCCCACAGCTGTATAGCTTCAGAAATAACAAGAATGAATATAGCTGCAGTTATTTAGCAGCAGGTGCCAAGTGAAATAGAAGGTCGTAGAAAACGATGACTTTTGTGCGGCCTGCTGAGTTATTTCTGATAAGCAGGGATTATAGAAGAGTTAGAAACATGAAGTTTGGTTCAAGCAATGCAGAGTTGAGCAGCAAGGGCCGTGTGAATGTTTATTTCTATTTATGTCATTTATTCATGTCTTCCATACTGGGTGGAGTGGAGTGGGTGGAGAAGAGAGTGCAGGCAGGGCGGAGTGGGTGGAGAAGAGTGTCAGGAGTGATGTGTGACAGAAGGGTACCAGCAAGAGTTAAAGGGAAGGTTTACAAGATGGTAGTGAGACCAGCTATGTTGTATGGTCTGGAGTCAGTGGCACTGATGAAAAGACAGGAGGAGGAGCTGGAAGTGGCAGAGATGAAGATGATAAGATTTTCATTGGGAGTGATGAAGAAGGACGGGATTAGGAAGGAGTATATTAGAGGGACAGCTCAGGTTGGACGGTTTGGAGACAAAGCAAGAGAGACAAGATTGAGATGGTTTTGGACATGTGTGGAGGAGAGATGCTGGGTATACTGGGAGAAGGATGCTGAATATGGAGCTGCCAGGGAAGAGGAGAAGAGGAAGGCCAAAGAGGAGGTTTATGGAGGTGGTGAGGGAGGACATGCAGGTGGCTGGTGTGACAGAGGAAGATGCAGAGGACAGGAAGAGATGGAGACGGATGATCCGCTGTGGCGCCCCCTAACGGGAGCAGCCAGTAATAGCAGTAGTTGTAGTAGTAGTAGTGGTAGTAGTAGTAGTAATGGTAGTAGTAGTGGTGGTAGTAGTGGTAGTAGTAGTAGTAGTAGTGGTAGTAGTAGTAGTAGTAGTAGTAGTGGTAGTAGTAGTAGTAGTAGTAATGGTAGTAGTAGTAGTAGTAGTAGTAGTGGTAGTAGTAGTAGTAGTAGTAGTGGTAGTAGTAGTAGTAGTAGTAGTAGTAGTAGTAGTAGTGGTAGTGGTAGTAGTAGTAGTAGTAGTAGTAGTAGTAGTAGTGGTAGTAGTAGTAGTAGTAGTAGTAGTAGTAGTAGTGGTAGTAGTAGTAGTAGTAGTAGTGGTAGTAGTGGTAGTAGTAGTAGTAGTAGTGGTAGTAGTAGTAGTGGTAGTAGATTCATGTCTTTCATACTGAGCTGCTACGCCTGACTGTGTTCCCTGTGGTGAAAGACACAACATAGTCCTCTGTCCTGCATGTCACTTGCGTCAGTTTTGGACTCCTCAAGAGCTGTGGTTGCGATCAGTTGAACAGCACTACCCACCAATCACGTTATCTTTCCCTCCCTTTTTTTCTCCCCAATTGCATCCGGCCAATTACCCCCCTCTTCCGAGCCGTCCCGGTCTCTGCTCCACCCCCTCTGCTGATCCGGGGAGGGCTGCAGACTACCACATGTCTCCTCCCATACATGTGGAGTCGCCAGCCGCTTCTTTTCACCTGACAGTGAGGAGTTTCACCAGGGGGATTTAGCACGTGGGAGGATCACGCTATTCCCCCCCCCCCAAACAGGCGCCCCGACCGACCAGAGGAGGCGCTAGTGCAGCTAACAGGACACGTAACCACATCTGGCTTCCCACCCGCAGACACGGCCAATTGTGTCTGTAAGGACGCCCGACCAAGTCGGAGGCAACACGGGGATTCGATTGACAGGCCAAGGAGCAGATGTTCTTGGACAAGATGACATACGTCGAGTTGAGGCTCTGCAAGCTCAGAGGAGTGTACATGAGTCGGTATCTATAGTAGAATACTACTTTTGATATTTTACTGATGTCAACACCACCGGCAATTACAACTCTTTGTCTTCGTCTTTGGATATGATGGTCCGTGGCTTCTCTGTGTGTGTATGTATGTTGAGCTGGAATGTACCGTGGACACACAAGTCCTCTCAGAGGACAATAAAGCTCTGTTCAACAAAAATACCTAATCATGTCGGGATCTATTGGTTTACAAGCCAGCATTCGAGGCCTGAGCATGAAATAATCGGCACATCAAGTGCTGGAGTTCTGCCTGACTCGTGATCCAAGCCTGATGTTTGATATTCTCCACTTCACTTCAGCAGATGCTCCTCCACCGGGCCCTACTGTTACAGGTCAGCCCACTTGGAGTGTCTGCCAGAAGTGTAGAGAAATGCCCACAGATGTGGAAAGAAAGTGCTGTGGGCAACATCCCGACTCCTGTGTTTCCATGCTGCCACATATGGAAGCCTATATTTTGCAGGAGGGGGTCCTGCGCCTTACCAGATGGATCTGGAATGATATCCGGGCAGTGGCTGATCTTCCAGACCCAGGGGGAGAGTAGCAGACTACAACCTCTCTGCCACATACCGACAGTTTGTTGTGTGGCACTAAGAAGCACATGGATAATTCAAAGGTTTCATCCCTAGTGGGGTATAGCTGGAGTAGTACCGTATCAGGCAGTAATTTACATTGAGCAGTAACAATATTTGTATTGTGTGGATGAACATATGTACGTTGTAGATTTTAGTTGTTTTGCTTCTTCTTTTTTTTATCCCCTGGGCAGTGTAGACAATAATACAACGTAGGTTTTATGTGTTTCTTATTCTGCAAAATCTGTTCTCACTTGTTTCAATAACGTCTTGAAAATGCTAAATGCCTTTTCTTTACATTTACAGCATAAACGAACAAGCCATTACATGTGTCATCCCTTTACATTATGCACACTTTATAATGACAACCAAATGTGGTATGACACTTATTTATTGTTTTTTTGGAACACAATAAAATAACATTACAGAAATACTATAACTTCTGTAAGATATACAACATATAAAATCACCATAAACAATCAGGAATCAGAAACACTTTGTCGTTTCACTTCATGCACTTGCGTCCATGAAGTGAAACGAAACGCCGTTTCCCCCACAGCAGTACAACACAAAGACAAAAACTACGGTAACACTTTAGTATGGGGAACATAAAAAAACTTAATTACTAGTGAATTAGTAATGATCAAGATGTCACTTTAGTATGGGGAACATATTCTAAGTAACAAAAACTTAATTTAGAGTGATTTAACACTATGAACACTTGTAGTGTTGTGTGTTGTTATGTAAGAACAGAGCATATTCATTAAGTGTTAGTAAGGGAGAATACCTCTTCTTGTGGTACTACCACCTTATAAAGGCCATACTAAGCAAAGCATATTGAGATGGTACTACTAATAAGCAATACTTCTGAGGTTATAGAGGGAAAACTCATAGTTAATGGCTTACTGGTTGTATAATAAGGCCATGCAGAATAAGGCATTAATGAGTATGTAATAATGACCAATGAAGAGCCAATATGTTGCTAATTTGCATGCTAATAAGCACCTAATTAATGGTGACTACGTTCCCCGTACTAAAGTGTTACCAAAACTACAAGAACACACATACCCAAACTAACACACATCCCCAAACTAACACATATATCCAACTAAACCAAAAATCACTGTCCAAGGGAATGAACGCCCCCCAGGATGACTGTCAGAACTGCCGGGCTGCACTGGCTAGCAGTTAGCTTAGCCTGCCCCGCTCTCCCAGCCGATCCAGCGCCAGTTCTCCCAGCCGTCAAACAAAGACAAAACTTAGACACAGACGTGGACAAAGACACTGCTTGGACGGTACTGGGTGAGGCCGCCGCAAATGTGAATTCGCACCGCCATCTTCCTGATCCGGAAGCGGAAAAGCGTATTCCAGTAGATATAGGAAGAAAGGAAAGGCATGTCCAGAGATTTCTTGACTGTTCAAGTTCAACTTTATTGTCATTTGTATTTAGAATACATGACATTCTTGTGCTCTGGCTCTCTCTGCCTCAACACAAGGGACAAAAGGACTAAGCCCCCCCCCCCCCCCCAAAAAAAACGTGTACATAGACTATGCACACATGAATTCATACATTACATACACGATATACAGTGTGCAATAACACAACAGTGTAAGGTGCATATGGGTGTATCTGCTGTTCAGCAACCTGACTGCCTGTGGAAAGAGCCTTACTGAGACGGGTGGTGTGTGAGTCGGTGCTCCGGTAACGTTTTTTAGATGGAAGGAGCGAGAATGGCACATGAGCGGGGTGGCTGGTTGTTCGTTCTTTCCTTTTGCGGCGAGTTATGAAGTTGTTGTATTTCCATGCCAATCCTATTAGCCGCTGTCTTTACAGTCCTTTGCAGCAGTCTGCAGTCCTGAGCAGTCGGGTTGTCAGACCACACTGTGATACAGCCTGTCAAGACTCTCTCCATGGTACTGAGATGAACGTTCCTAAGAGTTTTGGTACTCATACCAAACCTCTGATATACCTTCTTGAGGACGCAATTCTTGTTGAGAGACCATGTGAGGGCATTAGCGCGGGAAGCGGGGGGGCTGCAGCTCCCCCTAGTGGCGGATGCAGCCCCCCCAGTAGTGGCAGCAGGTGGCTGTGTAACATCTTAGCCCCAACAGTATGCCTAACTTTTCCTAACATACAACCTTCGACTACTACTACTACTACTACTTTCGGCTGCTCCCGTTAGGGGGCGCCACAGCGGATCATCCGTTTCCATCTCTTCCTGTCCTCTGCATCTTCCTCTGTCTCACCAGCCACCTGAATGTTCTCATCACCACATTCATAATCCTCCTCTTTGGCCGTCCTCTTCTCCTCTTCCCTGGCAGCTCCATATTCAGCATCCTTCTCCCAGTATACCCAGCATCTCTCCTCCACACATGTCCAAGCCATCTCCATCTTGTCTCTCTTGCTTTGTCTCCAAACTGTCCAACCTGAGCTGTCCCTCTAATATAGTCGTTCCTAATCCTGTCCTTCTTCATCACTCCCAGTGAAAATCTTACCATCTTCACCTCCACCTCTGCAGGCTCTCCCCAACCTGCACCCTACTTTCGCTACAGATCACAATCTCATCCGCAAACATCATAGTCCACAGAGACTCCTGTCTGATCTCGTCCGTCAACCTGTCCATCACCACTGTAAAAAAGGAAAGGGCTCAGAGCCGATCCTTGATGTAATCCCACCTCCACCTTGAACCCATCTGTCATTCCAACCACACACCTCACCACTGTCACACTTCCCCATACATATCCTGCACCACTCCTACATACTTCTCTGCCACTCCCGACTTCCTCATACAATAACCACACCTCCTCTCTCAGCACCCTGTCATATGCTTTCTCTAAACCCACAAAGACACAATATACCTCCTTCTGACCTTCTCTATACTTCTCCATCAACATTCTCAGAGCAAACATCACATCTGTGGTGCTCTTTCCTGCCATGAAACCATACTGCTGCTCACTCTAGTTAATGGCCACAGCCATATTTGACCATGAAACTGGTCGTTGGTTTCGGTCGTTAGGCCCTGTATAGTGTATAAGGGCGAGGACACCTGCAGTCAGTTGAGACTGCAGATGTCCCTTAGTGGAGTGATGAAAGGTATCTGTCAGTAAGTGTGTCCAGATGAACTGATTCAACCTTCTTTGAGATTCTGACGTACTAGGTATTGTTCTGTTCAAGGTGTACTGCAGCAGTATGGAGGGCAGTTGAGAAACTGTCATCTACAGATCTGTTGGAGCAGTAGGCAAACTGTTCTGGGCGACAGGAAGGTTATATTTTATATATGATATGATCAATCATTCCAGGCACTTCATAATAACAGATGTCAAAGTAACAGGCTGGTAATCATCAAGAGACAGTGGAACCACACACAATGACAGCGACAGCTTAACAATGTCAGTAAAAAGGCCGCTCTGATGGCCGAGCAGAATAAACCGCCGTTCTTGTAGTCCGCTCGTCACGTGGCTGGGAGGTTCCTATACCAGACCCGCCATAACCGGTCACGGCTAGAGCGTCCACGGGGTAAGGCATTCATTAGGCCACCCTTACCCGAGGGATAGTGGGTGTAGATCGGTGTAGCGTTCGGGGACTCCTCGTTCTCCAGCGACCCCTCTGGCCCATCCGGGCGCCTGCAGCCAAGCAGCCGAAAGCATTCTCCCTACGTCTACTTCGCGGCCTGAAGGTGATGCGATCCATGCGAGGAGGCTTCAGCGTGTAAACTAGCGAGAGCAGCCGACACGAGTTTGAAGGAAGCTGGTGTTACGACTATCTCCTTCCTGTGGAAACGTGAGCCAGGGGAGTTATTCCACAAGAGTTCCAGCCATATGCCATTGGGTTAATCTGGTGGGATAAGGGGAAAAACTAGAATTTTTTTTTTTTAAAGTCAGTAAAAACCAGGCGTCCGGGTGGCATGGCGGTCTACTCCGTTCCCTACCAACACGGGGATCGTCGGTTCGAATCCCCGTGTTACCTCCGGCTTGGTTGGGCGTCCCTACAGACACAGCTGGCCGTGTCTGCGGGTGGGAAGCCGGATGTGGGTATGTGTCCTGGTCACTGCACTAGCGCCTCCTCTGGTCAGTCGGGGCGCCTGTTCGGGGGGGGGGGAACTGGGGGGAATAGTGTGATCCTCCCACACGCTACGTCCCCCTGGTGAAACTCCTCACTGTCAGGTGAAAAGAAGCAGCTGGTGACTCCACCTGTATGGGAGGAGGCATGTGGTAGTCTGCAGCCCTCCCAGGATCAGCAGAGGAGGTGGAGCAGTGACTGCAACGGCTCAGAAGAGTGGGGTAATTGGCTGGGTACAATTGGGGAGAAACTAAAGGGGGGTGGGGGGGGGGGTAAAAAAAAACAAAGTCAGTAAAAAGGTGGGATAGCTGAGTGTGACATGCCTTGAGGACACAGGAAGGGATGGCGTGTGGGCCAGCAGCTTTACCAACCTTCACACTTTTAAACTTTTACTCACATCATCTTCTGTCACCTGCAGGTCAACCTCATCGGGTGGGCACTGGGCTGCTGTCACAGGGTCCAAGTGGTGAGCTTCCAGGCGGGCATAAAAGTTGTTAAGCTCATCTGGGAGAAAGGTGGCAGAGGTGTTGATAGCCACACTGGGTTTAGAGTTATAGTTCGTAATCGCCTGCAGCCTCCTCCACATGTGCCGTGAGTCACAGCCACTGTTGTCACTTTCCAGTCTGTCCCTATGTGGACTTTTAGAGACTTTGATGGCTCGCCTTAAGTCATGCCTGGATTTTTTTGTAGCATTCCTTGTCCCCCTATTTAAAAGCAGTGGTATGCTCCGTCAACCTCAGGCGAATGTCGCTGTTAATCCAGTATACTCATCCAAACTCGAGGCTGAGTCCTTGAAGACTGACCAGTCTGTTGATTCCCACCTCCCTGAAGTTTGGACTTGTGTTCTGTAGTCCAGCACTGCACTGTCCTCGCAGTGGGCTGCATGCACTTTCTGCTTGTAGGCAGGAAGCCAGAGCACTGACAGGTGGTCGGATTCCCCAAAGTGAGGTTGTGGGATAGACCTGTAAATGCCTTGACCGTGGAGGAACAGTGGTCGAGAGTCTTACTGCCTCTGGTTGGGCAGGTGACATGTTGGTAAAACTTTGGTAGCACAGATTTCAGGTTACAGTGGTTGAAGTCCCCCGCCACAACTGAAATGGCTCCAGGGTGGAGGTTCTCCTGCCTGCTAATGGCTCCATACAGGTCGTCGAGGGCTGCAGCGGCGGTAGTTTGCAGCGGTATGTAGACTGCAGTTACCAACATGCAGGGGGAGACCGAATGGTCTGCACCTTATAGTTAGTTGTTCCAACAGAACAGGACTGAGAGACTATTTCAGTGTCAGCACACCATGACTTGTTAACAGAGAAGCATACACCACCTCCCTTTACCCTGCCAGTAGTCGTCATGGAACGGTCCCAATCCCATCCGGTGTACCAGGGCCCGGCCAAGTCTCAGGAAAGCACAACACACAACTGTCCTTCATGTCCTTTGAGAGCTTATTTGGCAATGAAGCTCGTCCTGCTTGTTGTCGAGGGACTGAACGTTGGACAGCTGTATGCTGGAAATCGGGGGTCGGGTAGGAAGGAGGCCGTTGTCGACTCACCAGGGCGCCACGTCGTTTACACCGCCTACGGCAGTGCAGTCTGCGGCCATTACTGCACGGTGGTATCTGTTTGTTGTTGTCGGCGAGTCCTTTATGCGTATAACACGAAGACAAACAACAAAGGGGGAGTAGATCGTAGCGAGTCACCATGGTATGGCGCCATCTTTGATCTCATCCATTGGTTATGAACACAGGGAGGTCCGTGTTTTTGGTCGTAGCCTTTTCTACTTGTCGTCCTTTTCTTGGCGTGATCAGCAGTGCAAGCTGTTGTAGGTATGGGTGGAACTGGACATTTTGGCTGCACTTCCTCTGCCATTCTTGTGTGACTAACTCGCTAGCTTTAGCCTTGCCTAGCCTTGTGGAAGACTCTGGTCACACGCAGCGAGTACCCAGGCACAGTGCGCGTGGGTAGGTCTGTAGACAGGCAGGTAGGCCGTCCACTCATTCTATGTGGACCGAATGAAGTCATTGGCCAGGCTTGATACAGGCCTGCGACACCTGCAACAAGTACAGCAAAAAATGCTTCTATAATAAAATTGTGGACGGCACGGTGGCACAGTGGTTAGCACGGTCGCCTCACAGCAAGAAGGTCCTGGGTTCGAGCCCCGGGGTAGTCCAACCTTGGGGGTCGTCCCGGGTCGTCCTCTGTGTGGAGTTTGCATGATCTCCCCGTGTCTGTGTGGGTTTCCTCTGGGGGTTCTGGTTTCCTCCCACAGTCCAAAGACATGTAGGTCAGGTGACTCGGCCGTACTAAACTGTCCCTAGGTGTGTGTGTGTGTGTGTGTGTGTGTGTGTGTGTGTGTGTGTCACCTAAACTGACCAGGCGTACAAACAGATACACAACACGTTATTAACACACAACTAACTGATGTCACCTGACCAGGCGTACATACAGATACACAACACGTTATTAACACACGTCTAACTGACGTCACCTGACCAGGCGTACATACAGACACACAACACGTTATTAACACACAACTAACTGACGTCACCTGACCAGGCGTACATACAGATACACAACACGTTATTAACACACAACTAACTGACGTCACCTGACCAGGCGTACATACAGATACACAACACGTTATTAACACACGTCTAACTGACGTCACCTGACCAGGCGTACAAACAGATACACAACACGTTACGTTATTAACACACGTCTAAGTGTCGTGATTAAACAGACACTATGTTGTTTCTGTGTCTCCCTCTCTCTCGTTGTGGTAACGTGTTCTCAACAAGTCCTGCAGCTCCCACCTCCATGTAGGTGGTGTGTTGCTACCCTGCAGCGCTGCTCGTTATGGAGTGACGGTGTCAAAGTAAGCAAACTCGGCTTTTACAGGAGTATAAATACTTCTGCACTCCCCCATCTCCTGGCTCGTCGTGTTTTTTTTTTTACCCCCTTTTCTCCCCGGTTGTATCCAGCCAATCATCCCAGTCTTCCGAGCCATGCCGGTTGCTGCTCCACCCCCTCTGGTGATCCAGGGAGCCAGCAGTTTTATTCCTAGGGTGAATCGGGAAAGTTCCCGCCTTCAGGCACTAGGATGGCCAGATCTGCCTGTCAGTCAACTTTCCGGATTCATCCTAGGGGAACTTTCCGGATTCATTCGGGGGAACTTTTCGGATTCATTTTAGGAAAAAATATTTGCATCCGGGGAGAGCTGCAGACTACCACATGCCTCCTCCCATACATGTGGAGTCACCAGCCGCTTCTTTTCACCTGACAGTGAGGAGTTTTACCAGGGGGACGTAGCGCCCTGGCCAACCAGAGGAGGCGCTAGTGCAGCGACCAGGACACATACCCACATCCAGCTTCCCACCTGCAGACACGACCAGTTGTGTCTGCAGGGACGCCCGACCAAGCCGGAGGTAACACGGGGATTCGAACCGTAGATCCCCGTGTTGGTAGGCAATGGAATAGACCGCCACACCACCCGGGCGCCCTGGCTCGTCGCTTTTTAATTGGTAACGAAGGTCAAAGGTCATATGATGACAAGGCACCCGAGACACCAGATTGTCGTTATTTACATGACCACTAGAGGTCGCTTAACTTTAAAATGTAACTGTAGGTCATAATAAGCTGCTTGTACAAACGACCCATGGGGTGGTTTTTGGGTGGACGACAGGTTGTCCTCTCTCCGTCTGTCTCTGTGTCTGTCTCTCCGTCTGTCTCTGTGTCTGTCTGTGTCTCTGTCTCTGTGTCTGTCTCTGTGTCTGTCTCTCCGTCTGTCTCTGTGTCTGTCTCTGTGTCTGTCTGTGTCTCTGTCTCTGTGTCTGTCTCTGTGTCTGTCTCTGTCTCTGTCTCTGTGTCTGTCTCTCCGTCTGTCTCTGTGTCTGTCTGTGTCTCTGTCTCTGTGTCTGTCTCTGTGTCTGTCTCTGTGTCTGTCTCTGTGTCTGTCTCTCCGTCTGTCTCTGTGTCTGTCTCTGTGTCTGTCTCTCCGTCTGTCTCTGTCTCTCCGTCTGTCTCTGTGTCTGTCTGTGTCTCTGTCTCTGTCTCTGTCTCTGTGTCTGTCTCTGTGTCTGTCTCTCCGTCTGTCTCTGTGTCTGTCTCTGTGTCTGTCTCTCCGTCTGTCTCTGTCTCTCCGTCTGTCTTTGTCTGTCTGTGTCTCTGTCTCTGTGTCTGTCTCTGTCTGTGTCTGTGTCTCTTGTCTCTGTCTCTGTCTCTGTGTCTGTCTCTGTCTGTGTCTCTTGTCTCTGTCTCTGTGTCTGTCTCTGTGTCTGTCTCTCCGTCTGTCTCTGTGTCTGTCTCTGTGTCTGTCTCTGTGTCTGTCTCTGTGTCTGTCTCTGTGTCTCTTGTCTCTGTCTCTGTGTCTGTCTCTGTGTCTGTCTCTGTGTCTGTCTCTCCGTCTGTCTCTGTGTCTGTCTCTGTGTCTGTCTCTGTGTCTGTCTCTCCGTCTGTCTCTGTGTCTGTCTCTGTGTCTGTCTCTCCGTCTGTCTCTGTCTCTCCGTCTGTCTTTGTCTGTCTGTGTCTCTGTCTCTGTGTCTGTCTCTGTCTGTGTCTGTGTCTCTTGTCTCTGTCTCTGTGTCTCTGTCTCTGTGTCTGTCTCTGTGTCTGTCTCTCCGTCTGTCTCTGTGTCTGTCTCTGTGTCTGTCTCTGTGTCTGTCTCTCCGTCTGTCTCTGTGTCTGTCTCTGTGTCTGTCTCTCCGTCTGTCTCTGTCTCTCCGTCTGTCTTTGTCTGTCTGTGTCTCTGTCTCTGTGTCTGTCTCTGTCTGTGTCTCTGTCTCTTGTCTCTGTCTCTGTGTCTCTGTCTCTGTGTCTCTGTCTCTGTGTCTGTCTCTGTGTCTGTCTCTGTCTCTGTCTCTGTCTCTGTGTCTCTGTCTCTGTCTCTGTGTCCTTTCCTGCTTCTCGTTCTGTCTGTGTTACTCCGACACTGACGGCACACTGGACACATGATGCATCTCCAGTCCATCTAACTGTTGTAATGCAACAAACCTGGGTGTTAATTATGAACGTTAACCCTCCACCCCCCCACCCCCACCCCCACCCCCACCCCCATGTGTGTCTGTCAGTCTGTCTGCCAGGGACGTTCGGTCTGGACTGTAACCAGGTCTGTCAGTGTTCAGAGACCAACCAGCTCTGTGATCCGGTGTCGGGCTCCTGTTACTGCGCTCCGGGCTTTCTCGGCCCTAAATGTGACCAAGGTGAGTGCAGGACTCTTGTCTTACAAGCAGATTCATTTGGGCGTTACTGCAGCGCCCCCTGCTGGTCTAAAACTTCACCTAGGGTTGTGTCATGCTGTGGGTTGGTTCCGGTCTTTTAAGGCGGTGTTCCTGTACTGAAACATATCAGAGAGGCAGTGTTCTGTCATGTTGCTGTACAGTCAAGTTCTGTATTTCCGTTCTGTCACCTCCCGCGGTGAGTTCTACTTCCTGTTTCCCTTTTGTTACGTCCTCCTGTTGAAGTAAAGGACATACAGGTCCCACTGTCAGTCAAGTTCAAACCACACTTTATTTTCATTTCATTTCCTCCACACTGGAATTTCTTTTCCCAAACTCTTGGATTTTCCCCCTTTTTCTTCCCAATTGTACCCGTCCAACTACCCCACTCTTCTGAGCCGTCCCGGTCTCTGCTCCACCCCCTCTGCTGCTGCACCCCCTCTGCTGATCCGGGGAGGGCTGCAGACTACCACATGCCTCCTCCCATACACGTGGAGTCACCAGCCGCTTCTTTTCACCTGACAGTGAGGAGTTTCACCAGGGGGACGTAGCACATGGGAGGATCATGCTATTCCCCCAGTTCCCCCTCCCCTCCTGAACAGTCGCCCCAACCGACCACAGGAGGCGCTAGTGTAGCGACCGGGACACATACCCACATCTGGCTTCCCACCCGCAACACGGCCAATTGTTTCTGTAGGGGGCGCCCAACCAAGGCGGAGGCAACATGGGGATTCGAACCAGCGATCCCCATGTTGGTAGCCAACGGAATAGACCACCATGCCACCCAGGTGCCCTTCCCAAACTCTTTAAGCTGGGCACAACATTTGGTTGTGTGTAAAAATGAATCAATAATCAATACATTTGAAGTAACTGATGCCCAGTCTGCACCCTGGTCTGCTCATGTTCCTACTATCTATAATCTATAAGTAATATTATATATATATATATATGTGTGTGTGTGTGTGTGTGTGTGTGTGTGTGTGTGTGTGTGTGTGTGTGTGTGTATGTATGTATGTATACATATTGTGTATAAGTATATATAATATAAGTATATATATAAGTATATATAGTAATATAGTAATATAATATAAGTATATATATATAAGTATGTGTATATATAGTAATATGATATAATTATATATAAGTATATATATAAGAACACGAACACGAACACACACACACACACACATATATATATATATAAGTATATGTAATATAAGTATATATGTAAGTATATATGGTAATATAATAAACGTTATATTTAACAAATGTTCCCATGAATCCTAGAAAATCTGGAAAAGTGTGGACCAGTTTTCCAGTCATGGAAACACCTGGGAAATGCTAAGCTTGATCAGATATCCCGGTAATATTACTGAGGTCATGGGAAGTGGAGTTCGGTGATGACGTCTGACTTTGACCCGCTGGTGTCTCGTGTTTTGCTCCTCGTGTGTCTGTGCGGAGATGTGACGCCGGTCCAAAGTCCACGTCGAGACTGTGAGACGTCCCCTGATACTTCCCACTGAGTAATATGACCTTCTGTCTGCAGCGCCTGGCGGGGATACCCAGGGTAAAGTCCTGGAAAAGTCCTGGAAAGGGATGTCCTGAAGGGGGCGGGAGCTCTCGGTGCTGCTGACCTCGCAGCAGCGGTGCTGTGGGTGATTGACATGTCATGAGATCTCGGAGACGTGCTGACGCTGGGCCGTGTGTTTCAGAGTGTGGCGAGGGACGTTACGGACCAAACTGTGACCGCAAGTGTCGGTGTCAAAACGGAGGAAGGTGTGTCCCGACCACCGGCGCCTGTGACTGTCCAGCCGGCTTCATAGGAGCACACTGCAATATCCGTGAGTCCGTCTGGATTAAGTATCTGTGAGTAAAGACTGTGCAGCTTTGTGACTGACTGGTCCGGTGTGTCGAGGTGGTCGGTGGTTCTCCACGCTGCCTCACAACAAGGAGGTCCGGCTTTTGAACCGAACCATCTGGAGTCTCAATGCCCCCCCCCCCCTGTGTTTGTGTGGCTTTCCTCCTGCGTTAATGCAAAAAAATAAAAATGAACACACCCAAACTAAAATGGCGGCACTCTTGTACACGTTTGGGTCCCTGATGCTCCGGTCAGAGCAGAAAGCTCAGCCTTTACAGGAGGTGTCAGATTTAACTTCAGTATTGCAGAAACGGACCTTCGGATGCTCACAACACCCAACTGGTTCTTATCTCCCCTCAAACACAAGTTATTGTGTACATGAAAACAGCTTCCTCTGGGTTTGTCTCGGGTGGCACGGAGGCACACTGGTTAGCACGGTCGCCTCACAGCAAGAAGGTCCTGGGTTCGAGCCCCGGGGTAGTCCAATCTTGGGGGTCGTCCCGGGTCGTCCTCTGTGTGGAGTGTGCATGTTCTCCCCGTGTCTGTGTGGGTTTCCTCCGAGGGCTCCGGTTTCCTCCCACAGTCCAAAGACCTGTAGGTCAGGTGGATCAGCCGTACTAAACTGTCTCTAGGTGTGAATGTGTGTGTGTGTGTGTGTGCGTGTGTGTGTGCGTGTGTGTGTGCGTGTGCGTGTGCGTGTGTGTGTGTGAGTGAGTGAACCCTGTGATGGCCTGGTGGCCTGTCCAGGGTGTCTCCCCGCCTGCCGCCCAATGGCTGCTGGGATAGGCTCCAGCATCCCCACGACCCTGAGAGCAGGATAAGCGGCTTGGATAATGGATGGATGATGGATGATGGATGGATGGGTGATGGGTGGACAGCCTTGGTCCAGGTTAATAGATGGATGGATGATGGATGGATGGATGGATGGATAGACAGCCTTGGTCCAGGTTAATGGATCAATGGATGGATGGATGGATGGATGGGCAGCCTTGGTCCAGGTTAATAGATGGATGGATGGATGGATGGATGGATGGACAGCCTTGGTCCAGGTTAATAGATGGATGGATGATGGATGGATGGATGGATGGATGGACAGCCTTGGTCCAGGTTAATGGATGGATGTATGGATGATGGATGGATGGATGGATGGATGGATGGACAGCCTTGGTCCAGGTTAATGGATGGATGTATGGATGATGGATGGATGGATGGATAGATGGATGGACAGCCTTGGTCCAGGTTAATAGATGGATGGATGATGGATGGATGATGGATGGATGGATGGATGGATGGATAGACAGCCTTGGTCCAGGTTAATAGATGGATGGATGGATGGATGGATGGATGGACAGCCTTGGTCCAGGTTAATGGCTGGATGGATGGATGATGGATGGATGGATGGATGGATGGACAACCTTGGTCCAGGTTACTTTCAGAGAGCCCTATGGAGGCCCAACATGAAATGAAAGGTGTTTAGTTTGTTTGTCTGTTGTGGTGGAAATAGTGACAACATCATTTTTGACTATTTCACAACCAGACTGGTAGTTTTCTCTACTGTGAGGTTTATTGTCCTGATGAGGTCTTTCTGTCCAGCCTGAACCCTGACCCCGTAGAGCCCTGGGTGGTCTGCAGGACGTGAGGGTGACTAGTTTTAGAAAAACTGAACCAGTATGGACCTGGTCCTGAGTGAGCATCTTGAAGGTCTCAGTTTCATCTCAGACTTCACAGCATAGTGACCTGGACTTGGACAGAGTGGACTTGGATAGACTGGACTTGGACAGAGTGGACTTGGACAGAGTGGACTTGGATAGACTGGACTTGGACAGAGTGGACTTGGACAGAGTGGACTCGTTGTCATGTTTTAAATCTGGTCGAGCACAAGACTTCAACTTACTTGGTTAAATTTAAGAAGTGAATGTCAAACTCCCCCGAGGAGATCAATAAAGTACAGCCTGTGTCTTGTGTTTAGCGTTATTATTATTAATCACTTCATGTCTCTGAAACAACAGGAAGCAGAAAAGCTGAAATAAATACTGACTTCCTGTGACTGTTTTTTATTTAATTGGGCCTTTTGTTTAACCAGGGAAGAAACTCACTGAAATTAAAAATCGTTTTTGCAATGGTAACTACTGGACTTGTACTGTCCTGGTGTCAGTGCTAAAGACTGGTTCTGGACTTGGGTGGTCTTCACTACAGTCTGACGTGCTGGGACGGACTCCAGACCACTTTGACCCTGGCTTGTGTTAAGCAGGTGTAGTTGACGGATGGGTGGATGTGACTGACTAATGGGTGGTGTGTTATGTACCGACAGCCTGCCCGCCGGGCCGCTATGGACCGGACTGTGCCGGCGTGGCGCTGTGTGGAGACGGGGCCCGGAACGACCCGGCGTCCGGCCGGTGTGTGTGTCAGCCCGGCAGGAGAGGAGAGGACTGCGGGCAGGGTGAGTTCTCAGCCAGCAGGTGGTGCTGTGTACCGACACACGGCACACGCCGACACAAGATACAGAATCTCAGACCTTGCTTGATTCAGACTCACACGTAGGTCTGTATTAAGATAAGATACAACACAGGACAACACAAAAATACAGCTAACAGCAGGTGACAAGTCCACACTGATTAAAACCTACACACACACACACACACACACAGACACACACACAGACACACACACGTGTTCCAGTGTTCCCAGAAACAAGAGAGTACCTGGTGCCCCTGTGTGTAGGCTCAGCTAGCAGCGTTATAACGACGTTCTCAGTATGCCGGGTGCTGCACACCCGGCATACTGAGGCGCTGTGAGATGATTGGCTGAGGAAGTACAAGCAGGGCCCCTACCCATGCAGGGTTACGATGACAGTCTGCAGGATGAGGACTGGTCTGGGAACAGCCCCACCACACATCCCGTCTTACACTCTTCTAGCTCTGTAGACAGATCATCCGTGTACACACTGAAGAGAGCAGCGACAGTGTTCCACCTCGTCGGACCCACTGGTCGCTGGGAAGGGTGCAGACATACTCTTACCCCACCCGACTCGCATGGTTGGATATGAACACCAACAGCACAAGGTCCTGATCAGAGAAGAGGGACCCCTGGCTGCTGTAGTCTAACCAACAGTTTACCACGATTAACTCCGTAGAAGCTTTGACACAAGATATCTGTTCTGTTTCTAAACGAAAATACACTTTGCTATGTCGACATGTCGCTCCACATGTTTATAAGTGTTCATAATCACCTGCAGGCTGCTCTCAGTCTGTAAGTCAGGTCTTCACACCAGGTTCCCCTGTCTGTCGGACACGATGTCACAGTGTTAAACTCTTCCAGTTTCATTCAGCACACGCTTTCATCCAGACCAGCATACACGTGAGAGTTAACACAACACAAGCAAGGATCTAGTCAGGAGGACACAACGCAAGTCAGTGTAAAAAAAAAACACAGGTTCAAGTCCGACAGGACGTAGGTGTCAACAGGTGGTGCACAAAGGCGACCCCCCACGGGGGACCTACAGAAGAGTCTGGCTCGTGACTTGGGGCCCCGTTGTGGCAGAAGTGCCAGGCACAGTTATTTTACTGTCTCCCTGCACCTCGCCGTGCAAAACATGGAGCTCAGCGGTTGGAGGAGCAGGAGGCAGGAGTTAATACTGCCGTCACCTCACACCTGCTTACATCATGTGTGTGATGTCATGTAGGACAGGCAGGAACTCTCCTGATCCTACGGTAGGACAGAGTCTGTGTGGACCTTTGATCTGAGTGTGTGTGTGTGTGTGTGTGTGTGTCTTCAGGCTGTGCGTCCGGCTGGTTCGGTGTGGACTGCCTCCATCGGTGTAACTGCAGTAACGGAGGTGTGTGTGACGTGGTGACGGGGGATTGTTCGTGTGGTCTGGGCTGGACCGGTACACACTGTGAGACAGGTCGGCCACAACACAACAATAACACACAACATGTCATCTTTTAATGTACCATAACGATCTCTCTGTTTACTATGAACCGAGTAGTAGTTGAATGAATCTGATTTGTATGTAGTTCACTGTTTTACATTTTAAACCAGTGTTATTTCACCTCAGTATACCTCTAAGGTTCATGTTAAAGGTTTTTTTTGGGGGGGGGGTTCCTCTAATGTTCATGTTAAAGGTTTTTTTTGGGGGGGGGGTTCCTCTAATGTTCATGTTAAAGGTTTTTTTGGGGGGAAGGTTTCCTCTAATGTTCATGTTAAAGGTTTTTTGGGGGAAGGTTTCCTCTAATGTTCATGTTAAAGGTTTTTTGGGGGGGAAGGTTTCCTCTAATGTTCATGTTAAAGGTTTTTTGGGGGGGAGGTTTCCTCTAAGGTTCATGTTAAAGGTTTTTTTTGGGGGGAAGGTTTCCTCTAATGTTCATTTTAAAGGTTTTTTTTGGGGGGAAGGTTTCCTCTAATGTTCATGTTAAAGGTTTTTTAGGGGGGGGGTTCCTCTAATGTTCATGTTAAAGGTTTTTTAGGGGGGAAGGTTTCCTCTAATGTTCATGTTAAAGGTTTTTTGGGGGGGGGTTTCCTCTAATGTTCATGTTAAAGGTTTTTTGGGGGGAAGGTTTCCTCTAATGTTCATGTTAAAGGTTTTTTGGGGGAAGGTTTCCTCTAATGTTCATGTTAAAGGTTTTTTGGGGGGAAGGTTTCCTCTAATGTTCATGTTAAAGGTTTTTTGGGGGAAGGTTTCCTCTAATGTTCATGTTAAAGGTTTTTTGGGGGGAAGGTTTCCTCTAATGTTCATGTTAAAGGTTTTTTGGGGGGAAGGTTTCCTCTAATGTTCATGCTAAAGGTTTTTTTGGGGGGGGGTTTCCTCTAATGTTCATGCTAAAGGTTTTTTGGGGGGAAGGTTTCCTCTAATGTTCATGCTAAAGGTTTTTTGGGGGGAAGGTTTCCTCTAATGTTCATGTTAAAGGTTTTTTTGGGGGTAAGGTTTCCTCTAATGTTCATGTTAAAGGTTTTTTGGGGGGAAGGTTTCCTCTGATGTTCATGCTAAAGGTTTTTTGGGGGGAAGGTTTCCTCTAATGTTCATGTTAAAGGTTTTTTGGGGGGAAGGTTTCCTCTAATGTTCATGCTAAAGGTTTTTTGGGGGGAAGGTTTCCTCTAATGTTCATGCTAAAGGTTTTTTTGGGGGAAGGTTTCCTCTAATGTTCATGTTAAAGGTTTTTTTTGGGGGGGGGGTTTCCTCTAATGTTCATGTTAAAGGTTTTTTGGGGGGAAGGTTTCCTCTAATGTTCATGCTAAAGGTTTTTTGGGGGGAAGGTTTCCTCTAATGTTCATGCTAAAGGTTTTTTGGGGGAAGGTTTCCTCTAATGTTCATGCTAAAGGTTTTTTGGGGGGAAGGTTTCCTCTAATGTTCATGCTAAAGGTTTTTTTGGGGGGAAGGTTTCCTCTAATGTTCATGTTAAAGGTTTTTTTGGGGGGGGGTTTCCTCTAATGTTCATGTTAAAGGTTTTTTGGGGGGAAGGTTTCCTCTAATGTTCATGCTAAAGGTTTTTTGGGGGAAGGTTTCCTCTAATGTTCATGCTAAAGGTTTTTTGGGGGTAAGGTTTCCTCTAATGTTCATGCTAAAGGTTTTTTTGGGGGGAAGGTTTCCTCTAATGTTCATGTTAAAGGTTTTTTGGGGGGAAGGTTTCCTCTAATGTTCATGCTAAAGGTTTTTTTGGGGGGGGGAAGGTTTCCTCTAATGTTCATGTTAAAGGTTTTTTGGGGGGAAGGTTTCCTCTAATGTTCATGCTAAAGGTTTTTTTTGGGGGGGGGGTTTCCTCTAATGTTCATGTTAAAGGTTTTTTGGGGGAAGGTTTCCTCTAATGTTCATGCTAAAGGTTTTTTGGGGGGGGGGTTCCTCTAATGTTCATGTTAAAGGTTTTTTGGGGGAAGGTTTCCTCTAATGTTCATGTTAAAGGTTTTTTTTGGGGGAAGGTTTCCTCTAATGTTCATGTTAAAGGTTTTTTGGGGGGAAGGTTTCCTCTAATGTTCATGTTAAAGGTTTTTTGGGGGGAAGGTTTCCTCTAATGTTCATGTTAAAGGTT
Organism: Lampris incognitus; assembly: GCF_029633865.1. Lineage (NCBI taxonomy): Eukaryota > Metazoa > Chordata > Actinopteri > Lampriformes > Lampridae > Lampris > Lampris incognitus. Next base: position 145,780,344 of record NC_079212.1, on the reverse strand, counting down.
TTTTGGGGGGAAGGTTTCCTCTGATGTTCATGCTAAAGGTTTTTTGGGGGGAAGGTTTCCTCTAATGTTCATGTTAAAGGTTTTTTTGGGGGAAGGTTTCCTCTAATGTTCATGCTAAAGGTTTTTTGGGGGGGAGGTTTCCTCTAATGTTCATGTTAAAGGTTTTTTGGGGGAAGGTTTCCTCTAATGTTCATGTTAAAGGTTTTTTGGGGGGGGGAGGTTTCCTCTAATGTTCATGCTAAAGGTTTTTTGGGGGAAGGTTTCCTCTAATGTTCATGCTAAAGGTTTTTTGGGGGGGGGTTCCTCTAATGTTCATGTTAAAGGTTTTTTGGGGGAAGGTTTCCTCTAATGTTCATGTTAAAGGTTTTTTTTGGGGGAAGGTTTCCTCTAATGTTCATGTTAAAGGTTTTTTGGGGGGAAGGTTTCCTCTAATGTTCATGCTAAAGGTTTTTTGGGGGGAACGTTTCCTCTAATGTTCATGCTAAAGGTTTTTTGGGGGGGAAGGTTTCCTCTAATGTTCATGTTAAAGTTTTTTTGGGGGGAAGGTTTCCTCTAATGTTCATGTTAAAGGTTTTTTGGGGGAAGGTTTCCTCTAATGTTCATGTTAAAGGTTTTTTGGGGGGGGGGAGGTTTCCTGTAATGTTCATGTTAAAGGTTTTTTGGGGGAAGGTTTCCTCTAATGTTCATGCTAAAGGTTTTTTGGGGGGGGGTTCCTCTAATGTTCATGTTAAAGGTTTTTTGGGGGAAGGTTTCCTCTAATGTTCATGTTGAAGGTTTTTTTTGGGGGAAGGTTTCCTCTAATGTTCATGTTAAAGGTTTTTTGGGGGGAAGGTTTCCTCTAATGTTCATGCTAAAGGTTTTTTGGGGGGGAAGGTTTCCTCTAATGTTCATGTTAAAGGTTTTTTGGGGGGAAGGTTTCCTCTAATGTTCATGCTAAAGGTTTTTTGGGGGGGGGGAAGGTTTCCTCTGATGTTCATGTTAAAGTTTTTTTGGGGGAAGGTTTCCTCTAATGTTCATGCTAAAGGTTTTTTGGGGGGGGGTTCCTCTAATGTTCATGTTAAAGGTTTTTTGGGGGAAGGTTTCCTCTAATGTTCATGCTAAAGGTTTTTTGGGGGAAGGTTTCCTCTAATGTTCATGTTAAAGGTTTTTTTGGGGGGAAGGTTTCCTCTAATGTTCATGCTAAAGGTTTTTTGGGGGGAAGGTTTCCTCTAATGTTCATGTTAAAGGTTTTTTGGGGGAAGGTTTCCTCTAATGTTCATGTTAAAGGTTTTTTGGGGGGAAGGTTTCCTCTAATGTTCATGTTAAAGGTTTTTTGGGGGAAGGTTTCCTCTAATGTTCATGTTAAAGGTTTTTTGGGGGGAAGGTTTCCTCTAATGTTCATGCTAAAGGTTTTTTGGGGGGAAGGTTTCCTCTAATGTTCATGTTAAAGGTTTTTTTGGGGGGAAGGTTTCCTCTAATGTTCATGCTAAAGGTTTTTTGGGGGGAAGGTTTCCTCTAATGTTCAGGCTAAAGGTTTTTTGGGGGGAAGGTTTCCTCTAATGTTCATGCTAAATGTTTTTTGGGGGAAGGTTTCCTCTAATGTTCATGCTAAAGGTTTTTTGGGGGTAAGGTTTCCTCTAATGTTCATGCTAAAGGTTTTTTTGGGGGGAAGGTTTCCTCTAATGTTCATGTTAAAGGTTTTTTGGGGGGAAGGTTTCCTCTAATGTTCATGCTAAAGGTTTTTTTGGGGGGGGGGAAGGTTTCCTCTAATGTTCATGTTAAAGGTTTTTTGGGGGGAAGGTTTCCTCTAATGTTCATGCTAAAGGTTTTTTTGGGGGGGGGGAAGGTTTCCTCTAATGTTCATGTTAAAGGTTTTTTTTGGGGGAAGGTTTCCTCTAATGTTCATGTTAAAGGTTTTTTGGGGGGGGGAGGTTTCCTCTAATGTTCATGTTAAAGGTTTTTTGGGGGAAGGTTTCCTCTAAGGTTCATGTTAAAGGTTTTTTGGGGGGGGGGAGGTTTCCTCTAATGTTCATGCTAAAGGTTTTTTGGGGGAAGGTTTCCTCTAATGTTCATGCTAAAGGTTTTTTGGGGGGGGGGTTCCTCTAATGTTCATGTTAAAGGTTTTTTTTGGGGGAAGGTTTCCTCTAATGTTCATGTTAAAGGTTTTTTGGGGGGAAGGTTTCCTCTAATGTTCATGCTAAAGGTTTTTTGGGGGGAACGTTTCCTCTAATGTTCATGCTAAAGGTTTTTTGGGGGGGAAGGTTTCCTCTAATGTTCATGTTAAAGTTTTTTTGGGGGGAAGGTTTCCTCTAATGTTCATGTTAAAGGTTTTTTGGGGGAAGGTTTCCTCTAATGTTCATGTTAAAGGTTTTTTGGGGGGGGGGAGGTTTCCTGTAATGTTCATGTTAAAGGTTTTTTGGGGGAAGGTTTCCTCTAATGTTCATGCTAAAGGTTTTTTTGGGGGGGGGGTTCCTCTAATGTTCATGTTAAAGGTTTTTTGGGGGAAGGTTTCCTCTAATGTTCATGTTGAAGGTTTTTTTTGGGGGAAGGTTTCCTCTAATGTTCATGTTAAAGGTTTTTTGGGGGGAAGGTTTCCTCTAATGTTCATGCTAAAGGTTTTTTGGGGGGGAAGGTTTCCTCTAATGTTCATGTTAAAGGTTTTTTGGGGGGAAGGTTTCCTCTAATGTTCATGCTAAAGGTTTTTTGGGGGGGGGGAAGGTTTCCTCTGATGTTCATGTTAAAGTTTTTTTGGGGGGAAGGTTTCCTCTAATGTTCATGTTAAAGGTTTTTTGGGGGAAGGTTTCCTCTAATGTTCATGCTAAAGGTTTTTTGGGGGGGGGTTCCTCTAATGTTCATGTTAAAGGTTTTTTGGGGGAAGGTTTCCTCTAATGTTCATGCTAAAGGTTTTTTGGGGGAAGGTTTCCTCTAATGTTCATGTTAAAGGTTTTTTTGGGGGGAAGGTTTCCTCTAATGTTCATGCTAAAGGTTTTTTGGGGGGAAGGTTTCCTCTAATGTTCATGTTAAAGGTTTTTTGGGGGAAGGTTTCCTCTAATGTTCATGTTAAAGGTTTTTTGGGGGAAGGTTTCCTCTAATGTTCATGTTAAAGGTTTTTTGGGGGAAGGTTTCCTCTAATGTTCATGTTAAAGGTTTTTTGGGGGGAAGGTTTCCTCTAATGTTCATGCTAAAGGTTTTTTGGGGGGAAGGTTTCCTCTAATGTTCATGTTAAAGGTTTTTTTGGGGGGAAGGTTTCCTCTAATGTTCATGCTAAAGGTTTTTTGGGGGGAAGGTTTCCTCTAATGTTCAGGCTAAAGGTTTTTTGGGGGGAAGATTTCCTCTAATGTTCATGCTAAAGGTTTTTTGGGGGGAAGGTTTCCTCTAAGGTTCATGTTAAAGGTTTTTTTGGGGGGGAGGGTTCCTCTAATGTTCATGTTAAAGGTTTTTTTGGGGGGAAGGTTTCCTCTAATGTTCATGTTAAAGGTTTTTTGGGGGTAAGGTTTCCTCTAAGGTTCATGTTAAAGGTTTTTTTTGGGGGGAAGGTTTCCTCTAATGTTCATGTTAAAGGTTTTTTGGGGGGGGGTTTCCTCTAATGTTCATGTTAAAGGTTTTTTTTGGGGGGAAGGTTTCCTCTAATGTTCATGTTAAAGGTTTTTTGGGGGGAAGGTTTCCTCTAATGTTCATGTTAAAGGTTTTTTGGGGGGAAGGTTTCCTCTAATGTTCATGTTAAAGGTTTTTTTTGGGGGGAAGGTTTCCTCTAATGTTCATGTTAAAGGTTTTTTGGGGGGAAGGTTTCCTCTAATGTTCATGTTAAAGGTTTTTTTTGGGGGAAGGTTTCCTCTAATGTTCATGTTAAAGGTTTTTTTTGGGGGGGGGGTTTCCTCTAATGTTCATGTTAAAGGTTTTTTGGGGGAAGGTTTCCTTTAATGTTCATGTTAAAGGTTTTTTGGGGGGAAGGTTTCCTCTAATGTTCATGTTAAAGGTTTTTCGGGGGGAAGGTTTCCTCTAATGTTCATGTTAAAGGTTTTTCGGGGGGAAGGTTTCCTCTAATGTTCATGCTAAAGGTTTTTTGGGGGAAGGTTTCCTCTAATGTTCATGTTAAAGGTTTTTTGGGGGGGTGGGGTTCCTCTAATGTTCATGTTAAAGGTTTTTTTGGGGGAAGGTTTCCTCTAATGTTCATGTTAAAGGTTTTTTTGGGGGGGGATTCCTCTAATGTTCATGTTAAAGGTTTTTTTTGGGGGGGGGTCCTCTAATGTTCATGCTAAAGGTTTTTTGGGGGGAAGGTTTCCTCTAATGTTCATGTTAAAGGTTTTTTTTGGGGGGGGTTCCTCTAATGTTCATGTTAAAGGTTTTTTTTGGGGGGGGTTCCTCATGCACATGGAGGGTCTCAGGAGAGGGGGCTGCCTTACCGCACGTTGTCATTTACTCTACTGTTGGAGAATTTGATGTCCGTATAAAAACCTCTGGGACTCAACTGTGACGTAGGAGCTACACTAACACATGTGATTTGACTCAGTACACTGACACGGTGGCCAGCACTGTGGCCTCACAGCAAGAAAGTCAAGGGTTCGAACCCCAGGCTGTCCCAGGTCCTTTCTGTGTGGAGTTTGCATGTTCTCCCCGTGTCTTCGTGGGTTTCCTCCCGCCGTCAAAAAGACATGCATGATGTAAAGTAAAAGACCTGCGTGATGTAAAGTAAAAGACCTGCGTGATGTAAAGTAAAAGACCTGCGTGATGTAAAGTAAAAGACCTGCTTGATGTAAAGTAAAAGACCTGCGTGATGTAAAGTAAAAGACCTGCATGATGTAAAGTAAAAGACCTGCATGATCTAAAGTAAAAGACCTGCGTGATGTAAAGTAAAGACCTGCGTGATGTAAAGCAAAAGACCTGCATGATGTAAAGTAAAAGACCTGCATGATGTAAAGTAAAAGACCTTCATGATCTAAAGTAAAAGACCTGCATGATCTAAAGTAAAAGACCTACGTGATGTAAAGTAAAAGACCTGCATGATGTAAAGTAAAAGACCTGCGTGATGTAAAGTAAAAGACCTGCGTGATATAAAGTAAAAGACCTGCATGATGTAAAGTAAAATACCTGCATGATGTAAAGTAAAAGACCTGCGTGATATAAAGTAAAAGACCTGCATGATGTAAGGTAAAAGACCTGCATGATCTAAAGTAAAAGACCTGCGTGATGTAAAGTAAAATACCTGCATGATGTAAAGTAAAAGACCTGCATGATCTAAAGTAAAAGACCTGCATGATGTAAAGTAAAAGACCTGCATGATCTAAAGTAAAAGACCTGCGTTATGTAAAGTAAAAGACCTGCATGATCTAAAGTAAAAGACCTGCGTGATGTAAAGTAAAAGACCTGCGTGATGTAAAGTAAAAGACCTGTGTGATGTAAAGCAAAAGACCTGCGTGATGTAAAGACCTGCGTGATATAAAGTAAAAGACCTGCGTGATATAAAGTAGAGACCCGCGTGATGTAAAGTAAAAGACCCGCGTGATGTAAAGTAAAAGACCTGCGTGATGTAAAGTAAAAGACCTGCGTGATATAAAGTAAAAGACCTGCGTGACGTAAAGTAAAAGACCTGCGTGATATAAAGTAAAAGACCTGCGTGATGTAAAGTAAAAGACCTGCGTCATATAAAGTAAAAGACCTGCGTGACGTAAAGTAAAAGACCTGCGTGACGTAAAGTAAAAGACCTGCGTGACGTAAAGTAAAAGACCCGCGTGATGTAAAGTAAAAGACCCGCGTGATGTAAAGTAAAAGACCTGCGTGACGTAAAGTAAAAGACCTGTGTGATGTAAAGTAAAAGACCTGCGTGATGTAAAGTAAAAGACCTGCGTGACGTAAAGTAAAAGACCTGCGTGATGTAAAGTAAAAGACCCGCGTGATATAAAGTAAAAGACCCGCGTGATGTAAAGTAAGACCTGCGTGATGTAAAGTAAAGACCTGCGTGATATAAAGTAAAGACCTGCGTGACGTAAAGTAAAAGACCTGCGTGATGTAAAGTAAAGACCTGTGTGATGTAAAGTAAAGACCTGCGTGATGTAAAGTAAAAGACCTGTGTGATGTAAAGTAAAAGACCTGCGTGATGTAAAGTAAAGACCTGTGTGATGTAAAGTAAAAGACCTGCGTGATGTAAAGTAAAAGACCTGCGTGATGTAAAGTAAAAGACCTGTGTGACATAAAGTAAAGACCTGTGTGATGTAAAGTAAAGACCGGCGTGATGTAAAGTAAAAGACCTGCGTGATGTAAAGTAAAAGACCTGTGTGATATAAAGTAAAAGACCCGCGTGATGTAAAGTAAAGACCTGTGTGATGTAAAGTAAAGACCGGCGTGATGTAAAGTAAAAGACCTGCGTGATGTAAAGTAAAGACCTGTGTGATGTAAAGTAAAAGACCGGCGTGATGGAAAGTAAAGACCTGTGTGATGTAAAGTAAAGACCGGCGTGATGTAAAGTAAAAGACCTGTGTGATGTAAAGTAAAAGACCTGTGTGATGTAAAGTAAAAGACATCATGCAGGTCTTTTACTACCACTACCACTACTGCTACTACTGCTACCACCAATACTACTACTGCTACTACTACTACTATTATTATTGTTATTAATATTCAAAGAAGCATGCATGTTAGGGTTTATACTCCTGTCTGTGCCCCTGAGCAAGGCAATGGAAAGAAGAACTGGAGTTGGTCCCGGGGCGCTGCAGCTGCTATACAATAGTGTGGGTTAAATGTGGACGGTAAATGTCATTTGTATGTACAACATGACTAATGAAGAGTATTCTATTCTTCTATTCTGTTGTATATCAGTGCAGTACGTCCCCTGTAATTACAAAACTAGACCTATACATGTATTTGTACTGCCTAACTTCTCCACAAAACAGAAATAACACAGCGGATACTTTCTCTGCACCGGTAAGACTGGTAAGCACCTGTTGATCCTCGGGAAGTGTGTTTGGTGCTGACTGTGTCTGTTTTGGTGGTGAACCAGAGTGCCCCGCCGGGATGTTTGGTGCCAACTGTCAGTTCAGCTGCTCCTGTCAGAATAACGGAAGCTGCGACCGGGTGACAGGAACCTGCCGGTGTGAACCGGGGTACTATGGACATACGTGTGAACATGGTGAGATCATGCATACATACATACATACATACATACATACATACATACATACTTAAGCGTTTCGATCCATCATGAGGCCCGGAGACTCCATGTCAGGTCAATCGGTGACTTTTATTGCCCTTTTTTTATTACACCCACGACTCGCACTAGCTGCTCACCGCGCAGACCAAAACATCCAGACGCCCACTTCCTCTTGACTCCCGCTCAAAGACCACCCCCATTCGTTGCTAGGTTACCAAATACTAATACATAATACACACATAGATACATACATACACACACACATACATGCACATATAGATATAAACATACATACAAATATAAACACAGATACATACATACATACATACATACATACATACACATACATACATGTAAACACATACAAACACACACACATGCATGCATACATACACACACACACACACACACATGCACATATATACAAATATAAATACACACACATACATATATACATACACACATACATACAAATATAAACACAGATGCATACACACATACATACATACACACACATACATGCACATATATACAAATATAAACATACACACACACAGATAGATACATACAAATGTAAACATACAAGCACACACTGACACACACATACATACATACACATAGAAATATAAACACATACATGCATACACACATGCATACATACATACATACTCACATTTATACACACATACATATAAATATAAACACACACACATACATATGTACATGCATACATATATACACACACATAAATACAAATATAAACACACATAGAAATATAAACACATACATACAGACATTTAAACAGACATACATATTAACACATACATATGTAGATACATACATACATACACTCACATGCATACACTTATAAACATACATACAAACACAGACATACAAATGTAAATACACATACATACAAATATAAACACCCATACATACATAAACACCCAAACATACATACATACAAATATAAACACCTATACACACATACAAACATACATACCTGATTGTATATTTGAGATACTTTATTGATGCCCGTGGTGGAAATTTTCTTTGCATTTAATCCATCCTAGCTGTGTAGCAAGGAGCAGTGGGCAGCGCCATGCAGCTACATACACATGATACATACTACATACACACACAGAGTCACAGAAACTCATCCTTCTGTGTTTGTGTATTTACAGAAGTCCTGGTTTTGTGTAACATTATGGGTGTTGTCTTTGTCCTCAGTGTGTCCACCGGGTCTCAGCGGTCCTCTTTGTCAGCTGCGGTGTGACTGTATGAATGGGGCGTCCTGTCATCCCGCCTCAGGACGCTGTGTGTGTCCACCCGGTTACCATGGCAACCGCTGTCAACGAGGTCAGTCAGACAACAGCCTTAACACACCGTCCAACTGTGTTACTGTTCTTCACAGGGGCGGGGCTAATCAAGCGGTGTCGCTTTAATTCTTCACAGGGGTGGGGCTAATCAAGTGGCGTCACTTTAATTCTTCACAGGGGCGGGGCTAATCAAGCGGTGTCGCTTTAATTCTTCACAGGGGCGGGGCTAATCAAGCGGTGTCACTCTAATTCTTCACAGGGGCGGGGCTAATCAAGCGGTGTCACTTTAATTCTTCACAGGGGCGGGGCTAATCAAGCGGTGTCACTTTAATTCTTCACAGGGGCGGGGCTAATCAAGCGGCGTCGCTCTAATTCTTCACAGGGGCGGGGCTAATCAAGCGGCGTCGCTTTAATTCTTCACAGGGGCGGGGCTAATCAAGCGGTGTCACTTTAATTCTTCACAGGGGCGGGGCTAATCAAGCGGTGTCACTTTAACTATTGGCATCGGCTTTTACTGTTGTTGTCTCCATGATGTCCTCCTGCATGTGACATGTTATGTTGCTATGACGACGTGTGTGATATCCTGACATGAGGCAGTGCAACGCTACACTGTAGTCTGATTCTCCTGTTAACCACCTACACACGAGGTGACACACACTTACACTTCATGTACTCAACACAACATGTACTCTTGGCTATGATCACTATGCAGCAAATGTATTTCTACTACTACTTAATATAGTACTGTTATGATATCACTATGTAGTAAATGTACTACTACTAATTTATATAATGCTGCTATGGTATAATTACTCTGTACTTCAAATACTACTTCATATATATATAGAGAGAGAGAGCGACTATGATACGAGCAAGTTTACTAGTTCACATAGTGGGATTATTATGTAGCAAATATGCTACTACCATGCAGCAAATATATTACTACTGATATGATTACTGCGTAGCAAATTTACCACTACTACTTCTTCATATAGTACTACTACAATATGATTATTCTGCAGCCAACATACAACTAATATGATATGATTACTATGAAGCAATGTACTACTATTACTACCACTATTTTATGTAAAACTACTGTGATATTACTATGTAGTGCTCTACACACATTTACCAAATGTCAGACTTTCGTCTAAGTCACTTTGTATATAAGTATCTGCTAACCTGAGTACATGTAAAACGTAAAGGTAAGTGGATGACGAGCGGTTTGTTGTGTGTACTCACCTCCAGCCGTGCAGCTGTGGTTGTATTTGGTATGTGGGATTTATGTGCTTGACAGACGACAGTCTGCACATAAACACACACCATTCATCAGCAGCACTACACATCTTTATTGCAGTATCACACAACGGAAATACCTTTCTGTGGAGATTTATTTATTGTCCGCATCACTTAGTCTCTGTCTGTCTCTGTCTCAGAGTGTGAGCAGGGCTCGTTCGGCCAGGGCTGTTCTTCTCTGTGTGACTGTGAGCTGGGGACACCATGTGACCCCGGGACAGGAAGGTGTCTGTGTCCATCAGGAAAGACGGGAGTCAGGTGTGACGTCGGTAAGACCACAGAAATCTCAAATCTTCTGTCTCCTGTCGGAGCTTCAGGGCTTCACCCGTCCTCCTTCCTGTAAATGTGCCCTCCCGGGACCTCCTGTAGTCACTGCTGGTTTTAAATGGGGTGCGTTGGCGCCCCCTAGTGGCGGGGATACAACCTGACGCTCTTGAAAGAAGTATTTTTCCATGTTTCTTGTCCTTCCGATGAGTTACTTGATCGATGCCGTTGATGAGGTGCCGTGCTGACGGTAACCAGCAGGGGGAAACTGTGTTTTGCTAAAAGACCAAATAAACCTGAATGTGTGACGCGGCTGTTTGGCTCCGGTTCATTTGGTTTACATGCAGATGACCAACAGCGCTGCATAAAACACACACTTTACCTCATTAGAAGAACAACACCGAGCACAGGGACACTTGGTTCTGTTTAAGTTCTACCACACGTGTGTGTGTGTGTGGAGATGTTCTGTTCTGTTGTTCTGAAGTGTAGTTCTGTTTTGTGGTTTAAGGCTGCAGAGAAAACCAGTTCGGCCCCGACTGCTCGGAGACGTGCGAGTGTGAGAACGGCGCACACTGTGACCAGCGCAACGGCCGCTGCACCTGTCTGAACAACTGGATCGGGCTTACATGTCTAGAAGGTAACGAACCGGTGCAAATGCTGCATGTGCACGCAGGCGCACACACAACACACACACATACAACTGCTTATAACCTCACGGGAGCAAGAATTTTCAAACCCCAAACCCAACCATTACCCCAACCGTACCCCTAAAATGACCCCAAAACAACACATTGTAAACTTTTTTTTCTCCCCAATTGTACCCGGCCAATTACCCCACTCTTCTGAGCCGTCCCAGTCTCTGCTCCACCCCCCTCTGCTGATCCGGGGAGGGCTGCTTCTTTTCACCTGGCAGTGAGGAGTTTCACCAGGGGGACGTAGCGCGTGGGAGGATCACGCTATCCCCCCCCCCCCCCCCCCCCCACAAATAGGTGCCCCAACTGACCAGAGTTGGTGCTAGTGCTGCAACTAGGACACATCCAGCTTCCCACCCAGACACAGTCAATTGTGTCTGTAGGGACGCCCAACCACCCAAATGTAACCCTCACCACAACCCCAATGTAACCCTAGTCCTAAACCTGACCCCTAGACCAGAGGTCATCCTGCTCCACATGGGGACTGAGAAAATGTCTGAACCAGTCTGCAACCGGTTCAGACTCTTCCTGTCCTTACGAGGACATTCAGTCCTCACGAGTGTAGACAAATGAAAACAGACAGAAGACACACCGGGGGGCCTACTCTGTCCAGCCCTCAGGTATCTTATCGTTCTGTCCGCGGGGACGGCAGCTGACAGACCCGATCGGATCACAGCCGGACCGCAGTTTGACTGGACAGTTGTGCTGACTGAGCCCATCGGGCACATGCCTCTCGTTTCCGTGGTGGCTGTGGAGGAAGTTGTTGAGGCTGCACTTTTGTTGTTTTACAGACTCTGGACTTGTGTTTTTTGCTGAGCTGTGCTGATGTGTCCGTGTGCATCTGTCTCCAGGTGGACCCCCAGCCCTCCCCAACACCAGCCACACGGGACACTCACAGCGGGACAACGCGTTATAGCGCCTCCCTCCTGTTAGAGGACTCCAACACACTGAGACACACCGGCTTGTAATCTAAACGGATGTGACTCCTGTGCATACACGTTTAAATATCCACTCGTGTGTCGGGACTGCACGCTGTGGCCCCGGCGGCTGGGTGGAGGACCTCCGGGAAGGCGGAGTCTCTGACAGGGACTTCGACTGACATTATCTCCAGAGGTGTGTCCGTGTGTGCCTTAAATGGTGCGCCGTTGTGGTCTTCTGGTCAAAAAGGGACTTTTCCAATGTGGTAAACTAAAGCTGGGAGTCTTCAGGGGAGGGAGGGAGGGGGGGGTTCTGTGTGTCCTGCCGGACACATGGGTCATCTTGGTGCTGAGGACACACGTGGCTGTGATAGCGTGACGTAACACGTCCACACTTACAGGTGCCTGTCTGCTAAACACATACGCTGATGACGCCGTGCTGTACGACACACAACGGTCCGGTTCAACATCAGGTTTAGTCACGCAGTGACCACGCCCACGGTGACGTAGCGCCTCTTAACGAGTTTGTTTTGTGTATAAAATGCTTCTTCATATTTATATTTCAGTTGTATACAGTCAAATACATATTTTGCATATTGTTATGTATATTTCCCGTCCACTGGAACGGAGAGACCCAGACAGACACGGGAGGTAATAAAGACAGACACGGGAGGTGTTGTACCCATTCTTGTTGTTTTCATTGTCATTTTGTTTTCTTTAAAGACTGAAGCTGTACATCCTGTCCAAGTTCAAGCACAGTGCAGTTAGCAATGCCTGCAAATCAACATGTAAAAAAACAACAAAAAGAAAGAAAGAAAGGCAGAGGTGATCACAACCAGAAATATGTACAGAGGTCCAACTATGTACAGGACATATCCGCGTCTCACTTTGTTCAGTCCCCGCTGCGTTCAGTTCGGACCGGTCCTCTCAACGCACACACAACCAATGCTTCTACTGGCACAACCTTCATAGTCACACAATTCATACAATGTTAACAAAGGACAATGCAGCATGGCGCGAAGGAAAGGAAAGTCCAAATTGATCTCCACTAAAGACTCAGGCTTAGAAAAGATACTCTCGAACAAGCGACACGCTTCAGAGCTGAAAGCTATCTGGCGGTTTGTGTCAACATGTGGACCGGCTACTCGTATCACATCATGTCAGAACCAGGACCTTCTGAACCCCGACATCCATCCCAGGGAGACTCGTGATTTGTACAGTGCCCAGGGGGTGTGGACTTCCACAACCGGCAGATCATCACTGCACACCGGTGTTAAGCCCTGTACGCCACCCTGTGAAATTGTTACTACAACAAAATCCACCAACACACCGTCGAAGTGTGTTGAGGATTTCAGTCCTGACCTGAAACCTGCTGAGTAAAGACTGCAGAATGAAGCCGGTGACACGCGGGGACTCGTCACACACCGCTGAACTGAAATGTTCGCTGCTTCGATTCTCTGAGAAAACAGTTGGCTTACGCCAATCTAAGTCACTCACACGTACCAGACATAGCAAACGTACAAAGGTCAATCGATACGAGCTACAAGGGATTCACTGATAGGCCTTTCTTCACTACACACAGACACAAAATCACTCTGCATCTAGGCCAGACAAATGTTTCTTCTCTGTTAAAAATCTCCCATATGTTTCCCACCAGGAGCAAATTCAACCCTGCAACATTCATGTAGGTTCTGTACACACACTCCCTCCACCTCTCGCATTCACACCGAAAACCAGTCTTGGTAAAACGTCTCAGAATGGGTATCGTATCTGCTGTCAGCAAGACTCGTTATTTACATACTTATTAGTCAGGTACGTAGCACTGAGTCCCGGAGGTGGTTTGGGTGAAGGGGGGCCATGCTGTGAGGGTGGGTTTTCATGCTCTCCGCTTTGTGCTTTGATCACAGTAAGGAAGCACACAAAAAGAGTGACTACGATAAAGGCCAGCGCTGAACTTCTCTTCAGAGCGCAACACCTGAGGTGTTGTGCGATAATCCGCTGCCTGAAATGAAGAAAAACCTCCTCGATCCTGTTAAGCATTTAATAGCACGGTCACGTGTAAACACACACACACGTGTGTGTGTAGTACGGAATAAAGTCCATACTATTAGAAATCATCCGGAAAGCGCGTTCTATCCAGCTTGTTCTATCTGTCTGTTATTCTTGCAGGAAGTGAGACACAGGGGACGTGTTGTCAGGAGGGATGTGGAAAGTCTTTGGCTTAAGCCACGTGACATGTCACTGGTGGGACGGGTCCTCTGCAGTGTCCACATGGACCAGACATGTTACAGGTCAATACAGCCTGCGGACCACGCGTGCACCATGCACTCATTCTACCTCAGAAAAGGATAATTTGGTTTACAAGGTTTCTACTTTGTTCTTATGTGACCCCCCCCCCCCGTTCTGGCTGTGTAGAAACCACACCCGTCTGCTGAATCCAGGGTCGCTGCTGCAGGCCCACTCACTTCTGGCACAATCAGAATGAACAGACAGATGTTGTTCATGTATTGTCAGCTCAACTGCAGCCCTACTCATAGAGACATGTAACCAAATGTCAGCTAGCTAGCTAGCGGAGAACAATGGCGGCCATTACGCCATTGTTCTTCAATAATGGCCTCACTAGCTTGAAGTTTAACAAAAGAAACACTGTAAATAAAGTACAGCATGGAAGAATGTTGTGCACACATTTACACAGCGATTGCCGTAACTGGAGTAACTAGAGTAGCTGGAGTAACTGGCGTATACTTTAGCAATTTTATAACACTTTTTTAGCTATATTTGGAGTGAGCTGCATAGAACAACACGCCAACTCTGTCGTCATCATGTGAAGGGACACTTTCTTCTTCTGGATTAATGACGAATAGCCACCATTTGGAGGCGCTAGTTGAAAGATGCCAGATTTGAATATAGGGCGCACAAGGGAAACTCGATATATAAAGAACAATAATTTAATATATTAGCTGCTGCTGATGTGGTCGACAACCAGCACACCAAAGCTAAACTACCCTTACAAAAAAGTACTTAACTCAAGTGTACTATTAGTTTACTTATTGTAAACTAAAAATCAGTGAGTATACTTTTTAAGTACCTATCAGATATACTAAACAAAATTATACTGAAGTATACTTTCAAGTATAGTATTTTTTGTACGCGTAGGCTAAACTCATCATACTGCATGGCGTCAAACTGCACGCCGTGGGATTCTTAGTACACTTCTAGGCAAGACACGCCCCACACAGCATTCAAGCGCTAGGATTGGCCAGTACTCGCCGCCACCGTTGGTTGGGTTGGTTAAGGTTAGGGCAGGGTTAAGGTTAGCTAATCAGAGGCAGAGTAGGGGCAGATCTTCCTAGAATCCTAGCACCTGGATGCTACGCAGGGCGCGTCTTGCCTAGAAGTGTCGTGGGATTCATAATAACGTGCAGCCAGACATAAAAGGGTACCCCCGAGTTTGTCCGACACCACATCGTGAAAACCCCGCAAACCAAACTACCCTTTAGAAACCCCCTTTCTGCTCCCTGAGCTGCTGGCCCTCCGATGACAGGAGTCCTCCGGCTCCCGTTGAGGAGGAACGACTACATACGCGGAACCAAATAAACCAGTCAGTGTTTCCCGTATACTGTAAACCAGGGACACCGGGCCGGGGGGAGGGGAGGGGGCAGCGGCGTTCGATGCTACTGTAAATAAGGCAAAACACTTTCTGAACCCGCCCGGATCTGAAGTGAGACGTTCACATGGCACCGGTACGACCATTTACAGCGTTGACACCAGCAGCCTGCAGACAGAAGAGTGTGGGGACAGTGAAGAGGAACACAACACCTGAACACAACGGACACCTGAACACAACGAACCTGAACACAACGAACACCTGAACACAACGAACCTGAACACAACGAACACCTGAACACAACGCTGTCTGCAGCTCCTTCCTCCTCCGCAGTTTGTTCCAAAAGCTCATCTCCTCCGCGGCAGCTGAGTCCAGCACAAGGTCCGTCTATGCGTTGTACGTACGCCCCCAGCTGGCCAGAGCAGAAGGCTCACTTAGTACATGAATTGATAAAGGACAAGCTCCTCCACCAGAGGGCGCTCGTTTTACAACCGTCTCCCTTTAGTGTTGTCAGACTGAAGCAGAGAGACTGTGAGACAGAAGATGAGACGGAGGGAGGGAGGACATTATAATCAGACGGGACAACCCGCCATATAGTAGGACGAAGGATAAACGAAGGGGGGGGGGTGGATGGAGAGATGAAAAGGACGAGCTGTTAGAGAGAAGGAAGGAGAGCATGAGACGGGAAGGTGACGGACATCTACAGTGCAATGACTCACAGGGACAATCTGTCAACACCCATCCTCACACTGACTCTACTAAAGTGCCGATTTCTTAAGCCTGAGACGGCTTTTACACTAATGTAGCCAACACACACACAGACACACACACACACACACACACACACAGGCATTGTAAACTGAAGTTAGGAGGACACGGCGATGTGTAGGTGTGTGTGTGTGTGGTTGTGGTTCATGTGAACAGAGTGATGTTCTATATATTCCTAAGATATGAATTTGACCTTCCTTTTTGAACGCATTCAGCTTTTTTTTTTTCCCGAGGAGAAAAAAAAGCCCAAAATAAAATAAATAGATACTCTGGCTGCCAAGCAAGCGTGTGCTTTAGTTGTGGTAACGTGTCGTTTCTCTTGTTCTAAACATCTCAGCTGAATGTGTACATGACTTCACTATGAGCGCGTAGCCTTCATCTCTCTCTCGTCAGTCCCTTCTGTCCCGTGGAGGCGACTGTAAATATTATTTTTTCTTCTTCTCCTCCTTCCTGCTATCGTATCCTGGTTACTCTAGGTGAGGGGCCCTGGGTGAGGGGCCCTGGGTGGCCGAGGTGAGGCCGGACTCATGCGCCGGGGGGGCTCATTCAGTAGAAGCTCAAGCAAACGGAGGATCAGGCAAAGGTGGGGGCGCTGAAGCCCTGGCTGGGTGGCGCCCGGGGGTGGGGGGTGGGGGCGGAGCCGGGCCACGCGTTAGGAGCGGTAGTCCTTTTTACTGTATGGCTTGTTCCCCAGGATACTGTCCACCTCATGTGTGATGGAGGACGACAACTTCGGAAGAACCTGAAGAAGATGGAGAACAGAAAAGGAAAGAACAGCTGACTACAGAAAAACATCATAAACACACACTACAAACTGCACACACTACACACCACACACACTACACACACTACACATTCACACTTCAAACTTGCAACTGCATACTGTAAACATACAACAAGATTATAAACTTAAACTGCAAAGTTATACTATAAGAATAGCCACTCCAAATAAGAAGAACCAATCATGTATATGTCCCATTGTTATTATTATAATAATTATTATTACCTATTATTATTATTTCCGGTTATTTGGAGTAACTGCTTATATATCAAGTCAGTTAAAAAGAAGCGTGATCAACACTGGAAACTAAAAACTAACAAACCGACGCTACTAACATGAGGTATACTGCACATTTGTAAACCCACACTATAAATGTATAAATCTGTATTACAAACAGAGGCTGGTCACACACCATTTCTACAGAAGGTGTTGACATCCTGAAGACAGCACAGAGCAATAATTCAATATTATCGTTTATTTTCTTTCACTTTTATCGTACTGGGGTGAAATTCACATTTTGTCATATTGTGATACACAATTTGGTTGTTGAAAATAATGATAACGAGAATTCAACACCTGGGATTTCTCATAAAGTGAGGTCTGTAGTATTTGAGGGAGTATAATGTGGTAAACTAGTTTTGGTTTGATATTGTACTTTACATTACAGAACAGCTCAATGTGATGAACCTCAGCGGGATCCTTAACGCTCCTGTTCCGCTTGGGTCACAGCGACCCATTCGGAACAACGATTACCCATGGTTATCTTTCACATCATTAACAACTGAGATGAAGAGGAGATACACTGGGTATTTTTAAATGGATTTTACAACTGTCCAAAACCCAAAGGAGTCCCGGATGAAAGGTACTAGTGAACAGGACATAGTGTTTTACTGAATAACGTTTAGTGACTTAAATACACCAGATAAAATGTAACGAAAAAGGACAGTTTGCATGTAAATCTTCAGGATTGGACTGCAACTTACAAACTGTAATACTGCATTCCACCACTAGGTGGGGATCGTTATCTTTACATTGGTGAAAGAAGCGCTCTAACACAAATATTAGCGACACACTTAGTGGTGTCAATGTCCTATCTTGTAGAAATTTCTGGTCCTCATTATTTAATGATATGGTGGAAGAAAGTGTGGACAGGTTGTGATCAATACTGGATCAATAACCAGTTTAAGGAAGATATTGCATAGAACCGATCCGGTAAGGCTTGTTAGAAAGATTCACACTAGGTATTGATTATACGAGTGATTTTTGTGGACTAGAAAAACAGAGTATTATTACCCATCTATTCTTCCAGTGTATATAATAATCCTAATAATAATAATACTTATTATTATTACATTTATATAGCGCTTTTCTAGACTTTCTGGACGGATGTAGCCAACTTTCTAAAATAGAGACTTAAGATGAATATTGAAATAGATATGTGTGATGTAATGTTATATTGTAGTATTTATATTTAGTAGTATATTTAAGATGAATATTGAAATAGATGTCTGATGTAATGCTATATTTTAGTATTTATAGTATGTTATTTAGCACCAAAGTTATATAGCACCAAACCAAACACTGAATTACTAATGTTTATCACTGTTATTTACCACCAAACACTGTGTTACTTACTAATGTTTAATATTGTTATTGACCATCAAACACTGTCTTACTAATGTTTATTACTGTTATTTACCACCACACCAAACACTGTCTTACTAATGTTTATTACTACTATTTACCACCAAACCAAAAACTGTCTTACTAATGTTTATTATTGTTATTTACCACCAAATACTGTCTTACTAATGTTTATCACTGTTATTTACCACCAAACACTGTCTTACTAATGTTTATTACTACTAGTTACCACCAAACCAAACACTGCCTTACTAATGTTTATTACTATTGTAGTGTGTACTATTGTGATCCAAGATGGCGGCGCACTGGACGCAGCGGCTACTGTGGTCCCTCATTTCATTTTTAACATATGCCTGCACATTGTTTTTAATGACAATAAAATTGAATTGAATTAAAACTATTATTAACAATAAAACTATTTATTCATTTAAAACTATTATTTACAATAAAACTATTAATTTATTTATCTAAAACCATTATTTACAATAAAACTATTTCAAACTATTTATTTATTTATTTAAAACTATTATTAACAATAAAACTATTTATTAATTTAAAACTATTATTTACAATAAAACTATTTATTCATTTAAAACTATTATGTGCAACACAACTATTTATTCAAAACTATTATTTACAATACTATTTATTAATTTATTTAAAACAATAATTTGCAATACAACTATTTATTCAAAACCATTATTTACAATAAAACCATTTATTTCTTCAAAACTATTATTTACTATACAACTATTTAAAACTATTTACAATAAAACTATTTATTTATTTCTTTAAAACTATTATTTACAATACAACTATTTATTTCTTCAAAACTATTATTTACTATACAACTATTTACAATAAAACTATTTATTTATTTATTTAAAACTATTATTTACAATAAAACTTTATTTAAAACTATTATTTACAATAAAACTTTATTTATTTAAAACTATTATCTACAATAAAACTATATATTTATTTAAAGCTATTATTCTGTAGAAACTAAATTCTGGCGTGGTAGGTTTATATCATCACTGTGAATCCCCCTCTAAACACACACACACACACACACACGCATGCACACACAGCTGTAACCCTACATGACAATTTTTTTTTTGATAACAGGTTTGTATCTTTTCCCTTCATTTTGATGCTATTTTGCACTTTGAGCTATTCTGTTGTCTTCATGTGAGTGTGTGCTGAAACAGGTGTACAGCTGCCATTCTTGGCCAGGTCTCTCCTGTAAAAGAGATTTTAATCTCAGTGGGATTAACCTGGTTAAATAAAGGTAAATGAAAAATGACATGTTTTGCTAATATTCAAGATCAACTTGTTCTGCAGTCATGGAAGAGGGAGTTCCTGCTCTCCTGCTTTTCCCATTTTCTTTTCTTTCTTTTTTTTACATAGATTTTATTGTCCTCGTCTGAGTTTACGAGTGTCGTACTTTGTCATTTCCCCTATTTCTGTGTTTTGGGGGATGTAATGTGAATGTAAAGCCCTCCGGCACTAAACGGTGATTTAAGTGCGATACAAATAAATTGGACTTGACTTGGGTCACGTGACCGGCTCCTCCATCACCACCGCTCACATCAGCATGTTATGTAAGGAATAATGGACCGGAGCGACCCCTGCTAATGTGAGCACAACATTTCACAAACCAAATACCACAGTAGAGGAGATGGGGGACACACAAGGATGAGTAGCAAGCATACGCACATATACTACAAAATGCGCACACACACACAACAGTCATGTGTGACCAGAGGGAGGGATGTGGAACAACACCTGAGGCCGGAGGACGGGACAGAAGCCCCCCCCCATTGGTCTGAGATTCCCATTAACCAAGTGCAATCTTATGTGGACAGGAAGCGGTAGCCTCCGATCTTGCTGCCAACCCCAACTATGCCAACCTCATTAATGTGTAGAGTAAAGCGCCCAAGCGTGTAACAGCAAACTACCCATGAGGCCTTGCTGTTCCCCTCAGCTGAGACAATGTTATGATGGACCATTAGGCAGGAATATGGACCAGGACACAGGTCAGGTGGGGTCTTCTTCAATTTAAGGGCGAAAGCCAATGGGGCCGTTGATGTCGTTGTCCTTCTCAATGGTGAACACAGGACAGACACACACACACACACACAAACACACACAGAGTAGGGCTGTGTGTTGTCAAGAATGTGGCGATATGATACGTATCACGATACAGGGGTTACGTTATTCAATACATTGTGATATACTGTGATATTGTAAGAAAGGTGATATATTGCAATACTAAGAAAGATGATATATTGTGATACTGTAAGAAAGGTGATATATTGCGACACTAAGAAAGGTGATATATTGCGACAGTGTAAGAAAGGTGATGTATTGCAATACTAAGAAAGGCGATATATTGTGATACTGTAATAAAGGTGATATATTGTGATACTGTAAGAAAGGTGACATATTGGGATACTGTAAGAAAGGTGATATATTGTGATACTAAGAAAGGTGATATATTGTGATACTGTAAGAAAGGTGATATATTGGGATACTGTAAGAAAGGTGATATATTGCGACACTAAGAAAGGTGATATATTGCGATACTAAGAAAGGCGATATATTGCGACAGTGTAAGAAAGGTGATGTATTGCAATACTAAGAAAGGCGATATATTGTGATACTGTAATAAAGGCGATATATTGCGATACTAAGAAAGGTGATGTATTGTGATACTGTAAGAAAGGTGATATATTGTGATACTGTAAGAAAGGCGATATATTGTGGTTTCATAGGCCTGTGTTCTTTGTGCTATGCTACTTCCTGTCTCAGTTTATGTTGTTGTGTTGGAGTGGAAGAGTCACGTGGCTGAAGATAGGTTACAACACTGTTATCTAGCAGTTGTGGAGTTACACACAACACAACATGTTTGTCATGAACCTTCACATGCACACAAATAAAAATCGATATTGTGGTTTAGAGAATCGATACAGTATCACAAAAGATAATATCGTGATACTCCAGTGTATCGATATTTTCGTACACCCCTAACACACACACATGCGTGTGCACACACACACACAAACTCGTTTCACTATCCTTATGAGGACCCCTCATTGACTACATTAATTTTGTAGCCCTTAACCTTAACCACGCAAACTACATGCCTAACCCTTACCCTAAGCTTAACCTAACCCTAACCCTTACCCTAATTCTAACTGTAACCCTAAAATCAAGCCCTAACCCTAAAATAGACCCTTTTACTTGTGAGGACCTCTAAAAGGTCCACACAAGGTAGGAGATTTCTGGTTTTTCTATCCTAATGAGGACATTTGGTCCACATAAGGATAGTTAAACATGTACACACACACACACACACACACACACACACACACACACACACACACACACACACACACACACACACGTGGCCGTGGGCTCACCTGTATCGCTCCTATGTTCTCCATCAACTGGTCCGTGTTGGACGCCCCTAACAGGACGGAGCTCACCCCCTCGTTCCGTAGACACCACGCTGTAGGAGACCGGTAAACAGTGATCACACACACACACACACACACTTAACATTCATAGGCACACACATGCACACTAACAACACACACCATCTCAACTAACACACATATACAGTCATTATTACACCATTAACACACTCTCACAATGAGACAAACCCCCAACACCTCAAACACACACACCTAACCAACTCGTGTATTTTGTGTGTGTGTGTGTGTGAGTGGGGGGGGTCTCTGTTTTTCTCACCAAGTGTACCCAGTCAATTACCCCACCCTTCTGAGCTGCTCCACCCCCTCTGCAGGTCCGGGGAGGGCTGCAGACTGCCACATGCCTCCTCCCATACATGTGGAGTCACCAGCCGCTTCTTTTCACCTGACGGTGAGGAGTTTCACCAGGGGGACGTAGTGCGTGGGAAGGCACAGCGACTGACCAGAGGAGGCGCTAGTGCAGCGACCAGGACACATACCCACATCCGGCTTCCCACCTGCAGACACGGCCAATTGTGTCTGTAGGGACGCCCGACCAAGCCGGAGGTAACACGGGGATTTGAACTGGCGATCCCCGTGTTGGTAGGGCACAGACCCCCCCCCCCCCCCCTCCCAACCTGTGTATTTGGACAGGTGACGCTCTCCAATACACTAGTAGGGGAAACAGTGGGGAGACAGGTTGTCACAGCGGGTGTACAGAAGAGGACCGTGGCCTGCGGGTCCTCTCTGGATCTGGAAGCAGGTTGTTCCCTCGGGTCGTAACGCCGAGTCCGGGTTCAAATCCTGCATTTTTAAACTCAACTTTCCCACTTCCACCACAGCCTGTGTCCCAAATTCACCACCTGTTCCTCCACAAGCAGACTCCTGCCGGGTCGGTGCTGATGTCTCATCTTTAGTCTCAACTCGACACACACCGGGTGTACACACAGCTCCACGCGCCGCGAGCTGGACTAGCCCCGACTCCACAAGACCGGGGGGGCCTCGGCCGCCCGCTGATGGGCCGTGAAACCCCACCTGTGAGTGCGGGTCAGGAAACGCTGCCTGACGCGCCCCCAGACAGCACGCGGAGCCGCACGGCCACGCGCCGTCTCGCGTTTCTCTGACGCCGCTAACGACCCCGCGAGGGTCCGGGATCATTTCCTGCCTGGCTGGAAATCGATATTAGCCGCTGAGCGAGTTTATGTTTGGCAACATTTTTACTGCTGACGGGGGATTTCTGGGCCGCTGCACCGCCCGGCTGTGATGAACAGCAGGGACCTTCAGCACGCGTTAACGAACACACGTCTGCCTGAACGCACACCCTGGACGGTGACATGTACCCTTTTTTTCTTTTTTTGGGGGGCTTTCCCGCCCTTTTCACCCCAACTGTACCCGGCCATTTACCCCACTCTGCCGAGCCGTCCCGGTCTCTGCTCCACCCCCTCTGCTGACCCGGGGAGGGCTGCAGACTACCACATGTCTCCTCCCATACATGTGGAGTCACCAGCCGCTTCTTCTCACCTGACAGTGAGGAGTTTCACCAGGGGGACGTAGCACGTGGGAGGATCACGCTATTCCCCCCAGTTCCCCCTCCCCCCTGAACAGGCGCCCCGACTGACCAGAGGAGGCGCTAGTCCAGCGACCGGGACACACATCCACATCCGGCTTCCCACCTGCAGACACGGCCAGTTGTGTCTGCAGGGACCCCCGACCAAGCTGGAGGTAACACGGGGATTCGAACCGGCGATCACTGTGTTGGTAGGTAACAGAACAGACCGCCACGCTACCGGGACGCTCCTAACTGTGACATGTACAATTTTACTTTCAGCAGCTTCTCTCAAACCTGTGTTCTTAAAACCACACTGAAGTCTGACTCACACACACACGCACACACACACAACATCACAACAAACAGGAGAAATTCCCCGGCCCCCCGGGGCGGCGGTGTACGCCGGCCAGTGGTGAAGAGGAGTGGAAGGCGTGGAGAGGAAGAGGGGACGGACAGACAGACAGAAAGAGAGAGAGCGGCAGCGTTTATCTGCGTACCGATGGCGAGCTGGGGCAGCGTGCAGCCCAGCCGCTCCGCGATTGCCTGCAGCTCTTTCAACTTCGCCTGCTGACGCCGGCCCTCCTCGCTCAAGATCTTGTCCTTCAACCACTGGTAGCCCTGTCAGAAACACAGCACACCTGCTCAAAAACACCGCCCTGCCGACGCCGGCGCCACGGCGTCGGCAGGGCGGTGTTTTTAAACACGTGACTCTGTCCTCCGCTGCCTCGCGCCTCCCAGGGAGGTTAACGGAGCTGAGCGGACTAACCTTTGACTGACACACACACACACACACACACACGGGACGTAAATAATCATCCATCCACATAAGGCTCGGTGTGTTATTATAATGCAGACTGTCTGACGTGCCATGTGAGACAGTGAGGTTGGGTGAGTTTTGAAGTAGTGATGAAGGTGACATTAGTCTTCACGTACCGGAGGTGAGGCCAAACTAAAGAAATAAGTCAGTGTGGCGTCTCATCATGACCCTAAAATCGTCTCAGAACTGTATGACCCGGCCGGCGCCACACGGCGCTGTACGACACCACCACATTCAACACACCTGTCTGCACAACACCAAGATGCAGAACCAGCTCCACGAACCAGGAAGCACTATGTACTTTACTGCACACACAATCACAGACACACAATCTGCACACACGCACTAACACGCCAGTCCAGCACAGGAAGGTCCCCGTGTTGAACACATGTCCTGTCCAGCGAACACAGTGTAAAAGCTTGTGTGTGTGTGTGTGTGTGTGTGGGTGTGTGTGTTTGTGTGTGTTTGTGTGTGTGTGTGCAAGGACTGAAAACACACAAACATTTCTAGGGGAGACCTCAAACCTGAAACAAACACACAAAGAGAACATGTGTTATGACAGAAGAGCAGTAAGGATCATGGGTAATAAACTGATATGATGGCAGCTAGACTTGTCACGATAATAACATGTTTACAGTGAGACTTGTCACGATAATAACATGTTTACAGTGAGACTTGTCACGATAATAACATGTTTAGAGTGAGATTCATCACGGTAATAACATGTTTAGAGCTAGACTTGTGGTAATAACATGTTTAGAGCTAGACTTGTCACAGTATTAACATGTTTAGAGTGAGACTTGTCATTGTAATAACCTGTTTAGAGCTAGACTTGTCATGGTAATAACATGTTTAGAGTGAGAGTTGTCACGGTAATAACATGTTTAGAGCTAGACTCATCACGGTAATAACATGTTTAGAGCGAGACTTGTCACGGTAATAATGTGTTTAGAGTGACACATGTCATGGTAATAACATGTTTAGAGCTAGACTTGTCGTGGTAATAACATGTTTAGAGCTAGACTGAACTCTGTGCAGAGTGAACACACGGAAGGCTGCC
This sequence comes from Lampris incognitus, assembly GCF_029633865.1. Taxonomy (NCBI): domain Eukaryota; kingdom Metazoa; phylum Chordata; class Actinopteri; order Lampriformes; family Lampridae; genus Lampris; species Lampris incognitus. The sequence goes on along the minus strand of NC_079212.1, from coordinate 145,755,028 downwards.
GGACCGGACGGCATACCGGGTTGGGTCTACCGGGAATGTGCCGACCAGCTGGCTGAGGTCTTCACACCTGCATTTAACCTCTCACTGTCCCAATCTAAAGTCCCGGCATGTTTTAAGACCACCTCTATCATCCCTGTCTCCAAGAAACCAACATCCACATGTCTGAATGACTACCGACCCATAGCACTCACCCCCATTCCCATGAAGTGCTTTGAGAGACTGGTTCTGGCTCACATCAAAAACATTATCCCCCCCCCACATTCGACCCACATCAGTTCGCCTACCGTCCCAAAAGGTCTACTGAGGATGCCATTGCCACTGCCCTGCACGTTGCTCTGACCCACCTTGAACTTAACAACACATACATCCGGATGCTGTTCATAGATTACAGCTCTGCCTTCAACACTATCATCCCCACCAAACTAACCACCAAACTCCTCTCCCTTGGCCTCAACCCCTCCCTCTGTATCTGGACCCTGGACTTCCTGACCAACAGACCTCAGTCTGTTAGGTTAGGTGACCACACCCCCTCCACCCAGACCCTCAGCATAGGTGCCCCTCAAGGCTCTGTTCTGAGCCCCCTCTTTCTCTCCCTCTTTACCCACGACTGCCTGCCATCTCACCCTTCAAATGTTATAGTTAAGTTTGCAGATGACACCACAGTCATTGGCCGTATCACCAACAATGACGAGACGGCCTACAGGGACGAGATTCAGCACCTCACATGGTGCACTACCAACAATCTTGTCCTCAATGTGCAGAAGACAAAGGAGCTGACTGTGGACTTCAGGAGGTCTAGAAGCTGCAGCCACTCCCCCATACACATCAATGGGGTGGAAGTGGAGCATGTTTCCACCTTTAAATTCCTTGGAGTCCACATCAGCGAGACCTCTCCTGGACGTCAAACACCCAGGCCCTTTTGAAAAAGGCCCAACAATGCCTGCATTTCCTGAGGAGGCTGAGGAGCGCTCGTCTATCTCCCAAAATTCTCCCCAACTTCTACCACTGCAGCATAGAGAGCATCCTGACCATCTGCATCTCAGTGTGGTATGGCAACTGTACCTCAGTAGACCAGAAAGCTCTGCAGCGGGTCGTCAAGGCGGCCCAGCATATCACCGGTACCCAGCTCCCAGCCATAAAAGACATTTATCACAAACGCTGCCTTCGAAGGGGTCTGAGCATCAGCAGAGATCCCACCCACCCCAACCATGGACTGTTCTCCCCCCTGCCCTCTGGGAGGCGCTACAGGAGCCTCAGAGCCCGCACTACCAGGCTCAAAAACAGCTTCTTTCCACAAGCTGTTGCCCACCTGAACCTGGCTACCCACTGAATGTCTGTAGATATTTTTAAATATTTTGTACTACAGCTTTTTTTTTTTTTTAACTTATTTTTAGCTTTTGGTCTTCATGTTTGTATATCTTATATTGTGTTTGCTGTGTTTGTCTGTGTCTGTCTTGCACTGTTTGGTGAAGCCACAGCCCTCATTTAATTTTTAACATGTGCCTGCACATTGTTTTTAATGACAATACATTGAATTGAATTGAATTGAATTGAATTGTGACTTGTCATGGTAATAACATGTTTAGAGTGAGACTTGTCATGGTAATCAACTGTTTAGAGCTAGACTTGTCACAGATTAACATGTTTAGAGTGAGACTTGTCACGGTAATAACATGTTTAGAGCTAGACTTGTCACGGTAATAACATGTTTATAGTGAGCCTTGTAACGGTAATAACATGTTTATAACGCTGTCAGGGTTCACACTCTTTTCTAGAGATCGTTTTCCAGGACTTTTCCAGGACATTTTCAGTGATGATCTAGCTGGTATGACAGACAGGGATATGGTCCTCTCTGTGGAAGTCTGATTTAAAAGACGTGCAGTCTGTGGCTATAACTCATCTATGAAACCATCTCTTACATGCTGAGAAATCATGACAAATTGATCCTAGAATAACGCAGGGGGGAAATATTCATTTTGGGGCGCTCTGATAGATTGCCTAGTAGTTAACGCTAAGCTAAAGGAAAATAGAAGATTGCTGAAATAATTTTCCAGGACAACACAAGATTTTCCAGGACATTTTAGTTTTTCTCTCATTTTCCATGTGTTTTCCATGACTGGAAAATTGGTCAGCTATTTTCCAGGTTTTCGAAGATGCGTGGGAACCCTGCGCAGTTCTTTTATTATCGATAACTGGTATTGCAGTCCCCTGCCACTAGAGGGCATTGTTGGCATTCGTTATTTCATGCTGTATTCATGTTCTCTCATGCCGACCTACCACTGGTGAGAACTGCAGCAGGAAGTGACGTTTGGTCTGTTTTCTACAAGTCCATTCAGCACTAAAAACGCAGTTTTCTAACATGTCAGCTCTCTCTCTTTCGTTGTTGTTAATTAATGATTGGCCCGTTGTTAGACATATGTCATTAATTTAATCAAGTCGCCAGACTTCACCGCCAGTGTGACAGTATGAACATTTATCCTAACAGCAATGACGGTGTGCAGTTCATAACACCGGTGTGTTCTGATACCGAACACTACCAGGACATCCGCCCACCGTGACAAAGCTAGTAGGGCTGCAGATAAACAGAGGAAGACACACAGAGAACGAGGAAGAGGAGGAGGAAGAAGGCGGAGGCTACCTTCAGAGAGGCCCGGGAGTAAGGCGGTACCCCGCTGTCGTATTTTCCTGAGATGATCCCACAGGCTAGCGGGGACCATGTCATCGCTCCCACCCCTGAGAGACAGAAAGCAAAGATCTTCATCATCATCATCATCATCATCACGGATTCCTATCTTGACCATGTCTTTACAAAGCAGTAGATTCATGATGGTGTCACCTGATGTCCTCTATGATAACCAATGACAGGTTTGGATTTGGATTAATATTTTAATAAAATAATAATAATACCCAATAAACTAAAAGACTAATTAAAAATAATAAACTAATATACTAGTATAGTATCGAAGAATAGTATAATATACTAGTATAGTATAATACCAATAATTAATAATATTATTATAATTTTAATTATATTATTAATAATAATATAATAATATAACTAATAATAAAACTAAAACAAACAATGAAATCGTAAACTATTAAAAAATAATAAACAAATAAAATAAAATAATAAAAAACTAAATAAATAAATGGCCAATGACTGCTGGGATAGGCTCCAGCATCCCCACGACCCTGAGAGCAGGATAAGCGGTTTGGATAATGGGTGGACGGATAATAATAATAATTATAATAACAACATTATAATGTATTTTATTCGTAGTGTGCTTTTCTAAAACATCAAGCGCTACATGAACTGGTGTTTTGTGTGAATGCTACCTCTGGAGTGTGGCGTAGCGACTGTTACATCACATCCTGTGTGCAGGCTAATGGAACAGAGACGTTTCTGTACACGTGTAACACTTCTACCTGTAGGCTGGCAGCAACACACACACCTCAGCAACACACACACCTCAACAACACGCACTCTTCAACAACACACACACACCTCAACAACACACACTCCTCAACAACACACTCTTCAACAACACACTCTTCAACAACACACACACACCTCAACAACACACTCTTCAACAACACACACACCTCAACAACACACACTCAACAACACACTCTTCAACAACATATACACCTCAACAACACACTCTTCAACAACACACACACCTCAACAACACACTCCTCAACAAGACTTCCTTCTGTAAACCTGCTCTCTGCACCGACCCTACATGTGTCACAGGTCAACACCGCGGGTGTGTCTCAACCCACCAGTAACTCGTGTGTTTGTCCTAATGGAGCGCTGACCCGACTTCACCTCGGATCAATAAGAGTTCAGGTTTGTTCAGTGAAAACGACCTTTCTGACTCCGGCTACGTGTCTGTTGTGGCACATTACTTGTGGAAGTGTTTCGTAAGGAACCTTCTTCCAGATGGAGACCAGAGTGTTTTGGTGACTTTAAATATCGCCAAGACCAGCAAGTCAAACTGGAACAAATAAAGCAAATCTACTGACAGTTCTCTTCAAGAGAGTTGTGTTTTCACGCTGACAACCCCTGTCGACGGAGCCTGCTGTGAGTTCTAACAGTTGCTGCATGGCGAGCGGCCTGGCCGGGACAGAGATGAGCTGTTCTGTCAGGCTGTTTAATCCCCAGCTCCTCCCACATCCTCTCATATTTACATTCCAGCACAGCTGCACCCGCTCCGCCCGCTCACCGATCTTATGGAAGAGCTCCGGGAGCTGCACCTCCACCTTCTCCCTCTGGAACATGTGGTACTCCGCCTGCTCGCAGATGGGAGGGATCTGGTTAAACTGGCGAGCCACAGAGTACGCCTCCTGCAGGGCAAACGAGGACACGGCAAGAAATAAGAGGAGCGAAGGAGGTGGTGAGCAAACATACGCAGGAATGTAGACGCTTCCTACATTTGTTTATAAAGTTGAGGTTTTTAGTTTTTATTTTCCATCTTGTTTTGTGTGGAAAAAGGTTCTTGACAAAGGCGTTGTCGGAATTTCCATCAATGAAATTATAATTCTGCAAGAGTGAAGAGTGCTTCACAGATACACAAACAAACATTCTCCAAGAATCTCATCAACAAAAAATGATTCAGATGATTTCTGCTAAATAATGGAGCGACACAGCTGAGGGAACAACACTGCCAATAAGAATGTGTATTTGTGTGTGTGTGTCCACATATTGGCTTATTCCCACCATGATTTCCATGGGGCTCCAGCGGGAAGTTCCCCAGTACATGGCCATGCCTTGATTTATCACGTGTGTCATTGCCCTCACTGTCTCTGCAAATACACAAAGATACACACACACACACACACAATGATAATCATCATTTTCTCCTTCTCAGCAGCATCATTTTCGTCTACACTCATCATGTCAGTAGAACACCATGTCAGTAGAACATAGTAGAACATGTCAGTAGAACATCATGTCAGTAGAACATAGAACATATTCAGTAGAACATAATAGAACTTCATGTCAGTAGAACATGCTGGTAGGTCACGTTAGTAGAACATCATGATAGTAGAACTTCATGTCAGTAGAACACCATGATGGTAGAACATCATGTCAGTAGAACATCATGTCAGTAGAACATGCTGGTAGGTCACGTTAGTAGAACATCATGATAGTTAGAACATCATGATAGCAGAACATCATGTCAGTAGAACATGCTGGTAGGTCACATTAGTAGAACATCATGATAGTAGCACATCATGATAGTAGAACTTCATGTCAGTAGAACACCATGATAGTAGAACACCATGTCAGTAAAACATAGTAGAACATGTCAGTAGAACATCATGTCAGTAGAACATAGAACATATTCAGTAGAACATAATAGAACATCATGTCAGTAGAACATGCTGGTAGGTCACGTTAGTAGAACACCATGATAGTCGAACTTCATGTCAGTAGAACACCATGATAGTTAGAACATCATGTCAGTAGAACATCATGATAGTAGAACATCATGTCAGTAGAACACCATGATAGTTAGAACATCATGTCAGTAGAACATCATGATAGTTAGAACATCATGTCAGTAGAACACCATGATAGTTAGAACATCGTGTCAGTAGAACATCATGATAGTAGAACATCATGATAGTAGAACATCATGTCAGTAGAACATAACTTTAAAAATGATTTGTTCACATGAGGCAGGATAGAAAACGTTCCATTTTTCGCACACTTTGGTTTCTGGGCTTGAACGATCCTCGCCTTCTTTGCAGGCATAAGCAAACATGGTTCCCTGCAGACACATCTGAGCCGGCACGTGACCCCACAGACGGCCGCACAACCGCAGCATTGGTAAAGCACACACTCGGGGCTCAGGTCTGGTCTTTTCACAGGGCGGCTGGACGGAAGAATCTGCTCACGGATGTCAAACAGCACCTGTTACTTCTCCAGATGACATATGGGGAAGTAACGCCACGTGGGCGGAGCTATGGAAGAGCCGGTCTTTGTAGTGGGCGGCGGGTCGACCTCTGACCCCGCTCTGACACGGAGTCAGCGGATACAGCGTCCTGCCAGCTGAGCCCGCCCGCCCACACACACACACACACACACACTGCCATTTAAAGGTCTGCTGCATTCATCTCCAACCTTCTCTATGACGGAGTGAGGAGATGGCAGCACCCTGACAACACACAGCATTTATAAATAGATCCTTCTGCTGCTGCCAGCTTCTTCTTTTTAACATCTGAGTCTCTACGGTCCATGAGAAAACACAGGACGGAGTGTGTCTGTAAGCTCTGGGGGGGGCCAGGTAAAAGAAACAGCAGAGAGGGAAAACAGAACAGGATGGAATGCTGACTGACAGTCTTTACCTTCCATCGGGGTGTTGGGGTCCGGTCTGTTGGCGAAAACCACGTCCACGTAGTCTAACTGCAGTCTCTCCAGCGAGGCCTTTAAACCTGCAGAACAGCCAAGCACAGTGTGATGAGGAAATGAAGCAGTGGTTTGTCAAACTGTGGGTCGGGACCCACAAGCGGGTCGCGGCAGGGGGCCGTGTGGGACCGCCGGATCGCCACAATAAACACATAATATATGCTTTTCATATCTTAAATTTCATTTCGAGATATTACGACTAAAATGTTCTTCCCCTACTGGTAGATAATATTGTTTCAGACAAGTGAGCTGGTAACTCTTTACCATAAGGGTACACTAACTAATGTTAGTTAACACAGTAATAATAAGCATTAAGTAGCAGTTAATTAACAGTTAACTAGTAATCACTAATATGACTAATACTAATATAATACCTTGATTAACCTGTAACCCCTTCATAAATGTTAACAAGAGACTTATCTTAACAGCTAGTGAAGTTATTATTGTATTAATTAACTGTTAGTTAACACTTATGACTGTGTTAACTGATGTTAATTAATGCACCCTTATTGTAAAGTGTTGGCGGTGTGCTTGTCTCATGAGAAGACTTGCTATGAAGAAGCAGACATGCTGCTCCACACCACACGACAGTCGGGCAGATTCGCCGCTCCCGACTATCGAGGGGGGCGTTCCCGATTCGAGGCCGGTCTGATCCGATTATGTGCCCAAATGGCCCTGTAGAGTGACGGGTCAAGAGACAGTCTAAATGTTACTAACTGGATCGGAGCCTCCCAGACTTTGAATCCTAAATATCAAACACGGTCGATGTTTACGACTTGAATTCCTGTAGGGTGAAAGGATCAGCGATGGAGTACGGAGCAGAAATCTGCAACAGCCAATGAGAGCGAGCCGAGCGGGAAGCGTCCCCCGCCGGATGTGGTGTACCTGTGTACAACAGATCGTATGAAACAAGTGGGAAGATGATGTGGATCAGATGTTTACCAGTAGGCTAGTCCAACATGAAGGGGCTTTACACACAAAGCCCCCCCCCTCTTTTCTCCCCAACTGTACCTGGCCAATAACCCCACTCTTCCGAGCCATCCCGGTCTCTGCTCCACCCCCCCTGCCGACCCGGGGAGGGCTGCAGACTACCACATTTCCTCTGATACATGTGGAGTCGCCAACCGATTCTTTTCACCTGACAGTGAGGAGTTTCCCCAGGGGGACGTAGCGCGTGGGAGGATCGCGGAATTCCCCCCAGTTCCCCCCTGAACAGGTGCCCTGACTGACCAGAGGAGGCGCTAGTGCAGCGACCAGGACACATACCCACATCCGGCTTCCCACCTGCAGACACGGCCAACTGTGTCTGCAGGGATGCCCGACCAAGTCGGAGGTAACACAGGGATTCGAACCAGCGATCCCCGTGTTGGTAGGCAATAAAACAGACCGCTACACTACCCGGACGCCTCACAAAGGCTTTCTGGACTTGGAGAAGCAGGAACAGAAAGAGGAGCTGTAGCTCATCTCACGTGACAACTAGAGGAGCAGCTCCCATACACTGTTTAAACAGAGAGGTAAACTGAAATGTAAACGTTTCAAAATACACTGCAGCCAGCGCTGCTGCTCCTCATGATGGCTCAAGACCAGCCAAGACTTTCACACACTGTAATCCAGTCTGATCCAGTCTCTGGAACGGTTTACATAAACACCAATCCTCTGGTGTGTTCTTACCGTTAAAATATTAAACATAGGTTCAGTGCGTCGTCATGTCTGTGGTCTCCCGTGTCGTTAAACCAGGTACATTTGCACCAGGCCTCAGGTGCCAAACATCTACTGGTAAGATCGAAATTAAGCTTCATTTTTTATTTTTTGGGGGACCCCCCCCCCCCATTTTTCTCCCCAATTGTATCCAACCAATTACCCCACTCTTCCAAGCCGTCCTGGTCACTGCTTCACCCCCTCTGCTGATCCTGGGAGGGCTGCAGACTACCGTGTCTCCTCCTATACATGTGGAGTCACCAGCCGCTTCTTTTCACCTGACAGTGAGGAGTTTCCCCAGGGGGACGTAGCGCGTGGGAGGATCACGCTATTCCCCCCAGTTCCCCCTCCCCCCCAAACAGGTGCGCCGACTGACCAGAGGAGGCGCTAGTGCAGCGACCAGGACACATACCCACATCCGGCTTCCCACCCACAGACACGACCAATCGTGTCTGCAGGGACGCCCGACCAAGCCGGAGGTAACACGGGGATTCGAACCGGCGATCCCCGTGTTGGTAGGCAACGGAATAGGCCGCCAAGCCACCCGGACGCCCCTTAAACAAAGCTTTATGAGACTCCTACCTTGATAAGCCTGTCTTCTGTTTTAATGCATCAAATATCTTTATTTCAATAAGAAGTAAAAAAAACAAACATTTACTTTTGAGAAGGTAACCACTGCAGTGATTTAACTGCACTCCAAATGATCTAGAACCAGGTTCCATGTTAAGTCTTGTCTGTCTGTTTCATGTGGTCATTACGGGGCCATGACTGAAGACTGACAGCTGGGGTACTGCCCTGATGAACAACAGACACAGGGTCGCTCATCAGCTCATTCTTGACAGACAATGAGAAGCCACTACACAAAACATGTGCTGGTTCCCCAGATGAAACCGTGTGAGCACCGAGACGCCGCTCCACCCGCCCGGCTCCCGGTCATTAAAACCGACGCCGAAGACCGAGGAGACGCGGGGACTGTAACAGCTCCTGCTCCCCAAAGCCTCGGCTCTTTTTAAACAATCCAATAAACCCCAGAGAGACTCCCAATCATCTGAGCCGGGTCTCAGCCCCGCGGGGCCAAAAGCCAATTCATTAGAGGCAGCCTGCCGGCACAGCGTCAGCGGTTAAGTCGTGTCGGCGTGCAGCAGCTCACCTTCTATAATGTGTTTGCGGGATAAACCTCTCTCCGTCTCCGCTCTGCAACGACAAACACCACAACAATTACATCCAAAAGACACACAGGCTGTGTACTGACTGACCCAAAACACACACACACACACACACACACACACACACACACACGTTGGGTTGTTATTCTGCAACTTGCAACATGTGTCCGAGACACTGGATATGAAACTTCAGGGTTTTTCCTGGCTCAGAAGAAGGTGGAGGTGGTACCGTCCTGATTCTGATCTGTTCTGACCATGCACACACACGTGCATGTGCAGCGTGCCTTCAACTGGCGCAAGCAAACACTTTTTCCTTTACAAGCAACATATTTTAGGAGTTCTAATAATTTCATGATTGAAGAAAATGACAATTGTCATGTTAAAGCACATTCTATTTAAAAAAAAAAAGGTGCCCTGTTCAACATTAGATTAAATACAAAATAAATGCGAATGTGTTCATTTACACACTTAACAGCAAAGTTGTTTAAAATTAAATCAAATATAACAGAAGCTGTTGTTCTCATCTAAAGGTCACATGGGCCCTCTTGCAGTGTAGTTGAACATAAATATTAACATTTGTATTTATGTTCACTTTTATTATTATTCAAATATTACACTTATTTACAGAAGTGTAAATTGCTTTAATTTACACTTTTCACAACTGAAAACTTCAGGAAAACTGCAGCTCTTTTTTCCTCTTCGGCAGTTTTGGCAGCAACTCTCCAGCTGCACTGTGCTGATTACGGCACAGCGCCACCAGGTCGGCGGCGGCGTAATGCTGCAACTGCAGGTAAAAATGACATCCACCGAGTGCAACGCTCATTAGAAAACTGTGTTTTTCATTAAGACACGCGTTGAGAGCTGGAGGCGGGACGGGATTTGACGGGATTTGACGGAGGCGGCCGCCTCATCATCCTCTATACAGGAAAAACCCTGAACTTGTTTGAGCTCGCGTGACATTTCTTGACAACAGACGGGTTTGGGTTACACGTCGTCCTCTAACAGGAACATCAGATAGGCTATAGAGAGGCAGCCACTCCGGCTCATATGAATTATATAAGAAGATGGATTCTCATCTGAATCCTGTTACACACACACATACACACACACACACACAGACACACAGACACACACACACACACCAAACCACAAAACAGAACATCTGCAGCATGAAACTTACTTTCCACCCCAGAAGATTTTTGTAGTTATCACCAAACTGGAGCGTCTGAAGAGGGAGAAATGACAAAACCCTCATCATGGACAGATAAATACCTTCTACCCGGGTGAAATGAGGGCACAGACACATCAGTCAATAAAAGCATAAGGAACACGCTGTCCAGACATCAGTCTGTATGTACCCAACTGGTACGCTGAATAAATCACTCACTCACACACACACACACACACACACAGGGGTTTTCCTCTACTTGTCAGTAGGGCTGTGGTGATATTCTATGGACTCGATCTCGAGTCCACATTTTGAAGGTGTCGTCTCGTCTTGACCTCACAGCAGAGTGACTTGGACTTGCCTCAGACTCACCCACGTAAAGACCCGGTCTGGACTTGTGTGTTATATGACTACGAGGCTACATGTGAGGACCCTCATTGACTACATTCATTCCCTAGCCCTCAACCCTAACCATCAGAACTACATGTCGAACCCTGACCCCGACCTTAACCAAATCCTACTTCTAACCCTGACCCTTCCACTCCATACCCAAACCACTCATCCTGCTCTCAGGGTCGCGGGGGTGCTGGAGCCTATCCCAGCAGTCATTGGGCGGCAGGCAGGGAGACACCCTGGACAGGCCGCCGGTCCATCACAGGGCCCACACACACACACACACACACAGGAGCCCCCAGAGAAAACCCACGCAGACACGGGGAGAACATGCAAACTCCACACAGAGGACGACCCGGGACGACCCCCAAGGTTGGACTACCCCTGACCCTAAACACAATTCCTAACCCTAAAATGGACCCTTAAAAATTGAGGACCGGCCAAAATGTCCTCACTTTGTCAAAGCGTCTTCACTTTAACGGTTAAAAACCCAGTGTGGTCCTCAAAACGATAGAAGTACAAGAACACACACACCGTGTCTTTTCAGGGGCTGGGTAAGTGATGGAGGGCTGCTGGCATGTGACTGGACAGCGCTGTACAGTGGACCTGGGCCACACAAATGAATGCTGGTGTAAAACTGTTCTACTGAGACAGAGATGATGTCTGACTTCCAACTGCTTTCTGTGTCCATGCACCCATTTTATTTGCCACGGGAGTGTCCACAGATCTTTGCGACTGTAGTTTATATCCATCCAGAGGCTAACCAGAGTAGTGCCTCTGAGCTCATTTTTCAAACTGTGCAGAGACTTCAGTCGCTATCTCCAGATGCTCCTAATCTAATTTGGGGCGACTTCAGTCACTGTTCACTGGGGAAAACCCTCAGGAGCTTTCGTCAGCATGCGTCTTGTCCCACCGGGAAAGATAAGGTGTTATGGCTCTTAAAAATGCCTATAAATGGATTCCACTCCCCCGCTGGCCTCGGCAAATCACAGTTGTGTGTATCTGGTTCCATCATACCGTACGTGCCTTCAGAGGGGAGAGCGACCACTAGAAAAATTAAAATGTGGTCAGAGGAAGCCACCTTGATACTGCAAGACCGCGTGGACAGCACAGCCTGGAAGGAGGTCACTGAATCCTCTGGCCACATTGATGAACTCAGGGTCGTGGTCAGTTCCTGGACGTCACACTGTGAGGACATTGTCATTCCTGTAAAGACGGTTAAGATGTACTCCAGTAGTAACCCCTGGCTGAGCAGACACCTTAAAGTGTTGACAGGCTCTTAAACAAGGAAATCCTCCTGAGCTTATGTCTGTACGAAAGGAGATCAAACGGGGAATTAGGAGGGCTAAACTATGATACAAACAAAAAGCTGAAGATGAGCTAAGTGACAATACTTTGGGCCCACCCCGGGACAGTATTAGGACTATGGTTGGGCTAAGTGACGATGTCAAGAAAAGAGTGACACTAGAAGGCTTCACTTCAGATCAAGTTCTGGCACCGGGACTCTCTTTTAATGTTCACACTGTCATGAATATTTGAAACATCGTAAAACCAGAACAAGTCCTGGCCCTGATAATATTGGTAGTCAAATGCTCACCCACTTTGCAGAACACCTAGGCCCTATATTTAATTATATTTTTAAGAGGGTCCCCAAACAGTGGAAACAATCCCCCATAGTTCCTGTTGCCAAAACCAAACCTCCTAAGTCTCTGAATGACCTCAGACCCATAGCCCTGACCGCGATAGTAATGAAGTCATTTGAAAAAGTGATAGAAAAAGTACTATGGAATGGGACTGAACATCTTCTTGACCCACTGCAATTTCCCTACAGAACCAAGAGGGGTCCAGGATGCCACACTAACTCTGCTCCACGACATATACAAGCCCCTCGAGAGCTCCAACAACCCTGCAAGAGTAATATTAGTGGACTTTTCATCAGCCTTCAACACCACACAGCCACATCAGCTCGTCCAGAAGCTCACAGACAAGTTTAGCTTGGACGGCGGTATTGTTGGCTGGATTCTAGACTTCCTCATGTGCAGGACGCAGAGTAAGAGTAAATGGTCAGTTTTCCAAGCTGTTCGTAACATCCACTGGCTCTCCCTGGGGATGCATCCTCGCTCCTCTACTGTACACTACTGACCGCCGCAGCACGTATGAAGACCACCACATGTTGAAGTTTGCTGATGATACAGGCATAGTGAGCCTGCTAAACTGCAAGGAATTTTCCCACGGTCTTCTTGTTGACTATTATTCATATTGGTGACATGATTGGTTTTAAGTACTGCTTGTGTCAGACTAAGGACATGTATATTGATTTTAGATGCGGTCACCCCTCTCCTGTCAGTACAGTGATTGATGGCCAGAATATAGAAATAGTGGAGTCCTAACAAGTATTTGGGAACTATACTAGACAACAAACTGACATTTGAGAGTAACACTGACATAGCGCACAAGAAGAGCCAACAGCGTCTCTTTTGTCACAGGAAACTCCAAGCTCCTGGTTGACAGGACCCTGATGACAATGTTTTATCGATCTTTTATGGAGTCTGTGCTCACTTTCTCCTTTATCCGCTGGTATCGATCTCTCAAGGTAAAGCACAAAAATGTGCTCAGTAAGGTGGTTAATGTCTGCAGCAAAATAACTGGCGCTGCACAGGAAACTGTGCAGGATCTTTACAACAACAGTTATAAAAGAAAGCAGAATCCATCAGGTCTGATTGTTCCCATCCTTTACATCAACACTTCCAGTTTCTGCCATCTGGTACCCTCCTCAGACCTTCACTAGCTAAAACCAGCAGATACAAACACTCCTCTATACCCTCTGCCATCTCCCTCCTAAGCTCTATGTTTTTTGATCTTAGTGTTGTACGTGTGCCCTGTGTTATATGTCAGCTAAATGTGTGCGTCTCACTGCTGCGTAACCAGTTGCCCTATTGGGGACAAATAAAGTTATTGATTGACTGATTGATTGGAAGAGCGGGCCAGTCAGCTCCATGTTGATTCATTATTCGGTGTCCACTTTCATTTCTCATCTCAGTACCTCACTGTGGCAGCCCACCACACGAACCCAGGTAGGAAGATGATGAGGAAGATGATGCCAGATTACAAGAGAGATGGATCTCTGATAATGATATTAGGGCAGAAATAAAAAAACCACAACAACAACAACAACAACAGAGATGATAGAAAAAGGAACCACTAAGTAAATGAAAGTATCCTCCATACCTCCATCCTTTCTTCTTTATGATGTTCCCCAGTGCCATTTCCGCCCTGCAGACAGACAGACGAGAGGTGAGACAAATAGAGAGATGAGACATTAGATAGAAAGACAGGTGAGAACTGAGACAGAGAAAAGGGAGGTGAGACAGATTGATGAGACACACATATAGTGTGTGTGTGTGTGTGTCTGTGGTAGACTGGAGCAGCAGCCTTATATCAGTAAAAGTGGATGTGTGAATGGACTCATTGAGCCGGTGAGGTTGGCAGATGGGGTGTGTTGGTGTCTAACTGCCTCATTAAGAGCCCCAGGGGGTGCTAACTATGTCCGGCATGCAGCCCATTATGGTTGGTATGGGAGATCTCCCCCCTCCTCTTGCCGTAACGGATTGATGAGGCGCTCCCATGTCATGTGACTGCAGTTCATGGATCAGACATTGCTGGGCTGAAAGATACCACATCCATCTGTCTGCTTTTCCCTCCTCCTCCTCCTCCTCCGTAATCACTAATACACATACACTACCGTTCAAAAGTTTGGGATCACCCAAACAATTTTGTGTTTTCCATGAAAAGTCACACTTATTCACCACCATATGTTGTGAAATGAATAGAAAATAGAGTCAAGACATTGACAAGGTTAGAAATAATGATTTGTATTTGAAATAAGATTTTTTTTACATCAGACTTTGCTTTCGTCAAAGAATCCTCCATTTGCAGCAATTACAGCATTGCAGACCTTTGGCATTCTAGCTGTTAATTTGTTGAGGTAATCTGGAGAAATTGCACCCCACGCTTCCAGAAGCAGCTCCCACAAGTTGGATTGGTTGGATGGGCACTTCTTGCGTACTATACGGTCAAGCTGCTCCCACAACAGCTCAATGGGGTTCAGATCTGGTGACTGCGCTGGCCACTCCATTACCGATAGAATACCAGCTGCCTGCTTCTGCTCTAAATAGTTCTTGCACAATTTGGAGGTGTGTTTAGGGTCATTGTCCTGTTGTAGGATGAAATTGGCTCCAATCAAGCGCTGTCCACTGGGTATGGCATGGCGTTGCAAAATGGAGTGATAGCCTTCCTTATTCAGAATCCCTTTTACCCTGTACAAATCTCCCACCTTACCAGCACCAAAGCAACCCCAGACCATCACATTACCTCCACCATGCTTAACAGATGGCGTCAGGCATTCTTCCAGCATCTTTTCATTTGTTCTGCGTCTCACAAACGTTCTTCTTTGTGATCCAAACACCTCAAACTTGGATTCATCCGTCCACAACACTTTTTTCCAGTCTTCCTCTGTCCAATGTCTGTGTTCTTTTGCCCATCTTAATCTTTTTCTTTTATTGGTCAGTCTCAGATATGGCTTTTTCTTTGCCACTCTGCCCTGAAGCCCAGAATCCCGCAGCCGCCTCTTCACTGTAGATGTTGACACTGGTGTTTTGCGGGTACTATTTAATGAAGATGCCAGTTGGGGACCTGTGAGGCGTCTGTTTCTCAAACTAGAGACTCTAATGTACTTATCTTCTTGCTCAGTTGTGCAACGCGGCCTCCCACTTCTTTTTCTACTCTGGTTAGAGCCTGTTTGTGCTGTCCTCTGAAGGGAGTAGTACACACCGGTGTAGGAAATCTTCAATTTCTTAGCAATTTCTCGCATGGAATAGCCTTCATTTCTAAGAACAAGAATAGACTGTCGAGTTTCAGATGAAAGTTCTCTTTTTCTGGCCATTTTGAGCGTTTAATTGACCCCACAAATGTGATGCTCCAGAAACTCAATCTGCTCAAAGGAAGGTCAGTTTTGTAGCTTCTGTAACGAGCTAAACTGTTTTCAGATGTGTGAACATGATTGCACAAGGGTTTTCTAATCATCAATTAGCCTTCTGAGCCAATGAGCAAACACATTGTACCATTAGAACACTGGAGTGATAGTTGCTTGAAATGGGCCTCTATACACCTATGTAGATATTGCACCAAAAACCAGACATTTGCAGCTAGAATAGTCATTTACCACATTAGCAATGTATAGAGTGTATTTCTTTAAAGTTAAGACTAGTTTAAAGTTATCTTCATTGAAAAGTACAGTGCTTTTCCTTCAAAAATATGGACATTTCAATGTGATCCCAAACTTTTGAACGGTAGTGTATATCACCAGCCTTACACAGACTTAGATTACGGTCATTTGTTGGGTGGTTTTATTTGATGGACAGCACAGTAGAGAGGGGAAGATGGATGTGAACACAGGTACCAGCTCATATGGTGACATCACCAGGACATCCACTTTCTTCATTTATCTGGACTTGTGTTCAAGTCCCATAATTTTTACTCCCCATGAATAAGCGGGTATAGATATTGGATGGCTAAAGAGACATTTTACTTTATAACTTTTCCCTTACTTCTTTTAACTTTATGCAAGCCCACATGGGACACACTTATCAGGACGCCCACTTGTGCACGTAGCTCGTTCACTTTTCCTCCAACCAGGTACACAATCCTCCATCCACATTCTGCAGCCACAGTGACTGAACATGCCGCTGCACACAGATTCCCACATCCTCCCGCTTAAAACCCTCCTCCTTCATTATCTTAACAATTAGTCACCGATTTCACACAATATCCCATTAATTACAGCAGCAGCGAAACAGCCAGCCTGCAGCAGGGTGGCGGAGGAGGCTGTGATATGCAGATTTCTCACATACTTCTAAGTCAGGGACGGTGGTTTTGTTTCTGCTGATAATAACATGTCGAAGACACAAACATGAAGTGAAGCAAAAGATCTTTGTGGACATTTCATATCTTTATGAGCAAGTAAGGATTTGTAATCAACAAGGAATATGAATATATCGCTTTCAAAATGGCTGTTTGTCTGTCTTGCAGCTGTATCTGAGGGTTGGTGGTGAGGGTTGGTGATGAAGGTTGGTGATGAGGGTTGGTGGTGAGGGTTGGTGATGAGGGTAGGTAGTGAGGGTTGGTGGTGAGGGTTAGTGGCGAGGGTAGGTGGTGAGGGTTGGTGGTAAGGGTTAGTGGTGAGGGTTGGTGGTGAGGGTAGGTGGTGAGGGTTGGTGGCGAGGGTTGGTGGTCAGGGTTGGTGGCGAGGGTGGGTGGTGAGGGTTAGTGGTGAGGGTTGGTGGCGAGGGTCGGTGGTCAGGGTTGGTGGCGAGGGTGGGTGGTGAGGTTTGGTGGTCAGGGTTTGTGGTGAGAGTCGGTGGTGAGAGGTGGTGGTGAGGGTAGGTGGTGAGGGTTGATGGTGAGGGTGGGTGGTGAAGAGTAGGTGGTGAGGGTAGGTGGTCAGGGGTGGTGGTGAGGGTAGGTGGTAAGGGTTGGTGGTGAGGGTAGGTGGTAAGGGTTGGTGGTAAGAGTTGGTGGCGAGGGTCGGTGGTCAGGGTTGGTGACAAGGGTGGGTGGTGAGGGTTAGTGGTGAGGGTAGGCGGTCAGGGGTGGTGGTGAGGTTTGGTGGTCAGGGTTGGTGGTGAGAGTCGGTGGTGAGAGGTGGTGGTGAGGGTAGGTGGTGAGGGTTGATTGTGAGGGTAGGTGGTGAGAGCCGGTGGTGAAGGTAGTTGGTGAGGGTTGGTGGTGAGGGTCGGTGGTGAGAGGTGGTGGTGAGGGTAAGTGGTGAGGGTAGGTGGTGAGGGTAGGTGGTGAGGGTTGATGGTGAGGGTGGGTGGTCAGGGGTGGTGGTGAGGGTTGGTGGGTTCGTCAGGCCAAGCCAAACACACACACAGGGTGAACACAATCAAGACACACAAGTAGTGTCAGCGTGTGGACGATAAGTGTGAGCTCAGCATACAAAACTGTTTCTATCTCTGGAACCTTCTGCTGCAGAGTCAGTACAAGATCCCAAGTCAACAACACCAAACCATCAGTATGTTTACGTGCTGGTTAAATGTGATCTTAATCAGATAAAATTATAAACTGAATATTGTAAAAGCCACATAAACACCTTCATCAAACGACCTTCATCACATGAAGGTGTAAACTGATGCTGTGTGATGACCGGAGCTGGTAAGCAGTCGTGTGATTTGTTTCCACCTTTATCAGAGATCTTTCAGAGAATCGGTTGTGTTACCGGCATCCGACCCGGAAACGACAAAGAACAACATGGCGGCAAACAGACACGTTTCTGGAGCGGGACTGAAACAATATTCATGTTCAGTAAAGTGACAGAGCATCACATCTACAAGTTTCAGGACCAGTGGGGAAAAAAACCATACTGGAAGTGAGGCGTCACGCAACTGAACTTCTGTTTCACAAGTCTACTAACGAGTCTTTGCAGAGATCAAATTAATTAAACACATGTGGAATCAAACTAATAACTTCAGCTCAATTATTCACCTTCACCAGATGACTGACTGCATGTGAACACAGTCCATCATCATCATCATCATCACAAAGACCCATATTCACACCCGTCTGTCTGATGAAGGGTTTTACATTACCAAGTGTTTCTTATTCAAGCTCGTCATATGCTGCTGTGTTGACTCGCTCTGTTCCTGTGAACATGCTTATGTCTAACTGTGTGGGTCTGTTGTGTGTGTGTTGTGTGTAGCACTTTGCGACACCAGCTGTCAGGTGGAGCAACACCTGAGTGACATGAGTACTGCTGGTTGACACATTAGCCTGCTGGATTATTGGTCACCTGGGGTCCACGGTGGTGTAGCGGTCTAAGCATCGGCTTTGTGTCGATGCAGTTGCCCACCGGGGAGCGGGGTTCGCGCCCCGGTCTCGTCAGATCCGACTATGGCCAGACTCAATAAAGCAGCAATAATTGGCAACGCTGTCTTCGGGAGGGGGGTGGAGTCGGCTTGTGTTCGTCACATGAATGCGTCTCTGTGTGTGGGGAAAAAGCAGTGGTTCGGCCTGGATTCGCCTTGTCACGAAAGTGAGGAGGAGTCTCCTTCGAGACTGCCGGCCGGAGAGATGCAGTTGGCGAATGCATGCAGTACGAGGGTGGGTGTTTGAACTAAAATAGGGATCGATTGGCCACTAAATTGGGAGAAAAAGGAAAAAATCAGAAATAAATTTAAGGATTATTGGTCTCCTGCGGTTTGGATCACTGCCATCAAGGTCCCGCTCTCTACTCCCTACTGGTTTCGGGGGCGTCGATCCTTTCAGTTTTTCCCTGTTTTTCCGAAAATGAAACAGCAGGTAGTCTGTGAATGTTCTCATTCATCCAGGTCATGGTTACCCAAAGGAGTTGAATCAAGTGCAACTGGACTTGGCATATATCCGTGAAGACGTTTCGCCTCTCATCCAAGAGGCTTCGTCAGTTCGTACCTTTCTGACTAGACGAAGCTAGTCTGACTGGCTTCGTCTAGTCAGACTAGCTTCGTCTAGTGAGACTGGTTTAGTCTAGTCAGACTAGCTTCGTCTAGTGAGACTGGTTTAGTCTAGTCAGACTGGCTTCGTCTAGTCAGACTAGCTTCGTCTAGTGAGACTGGTTTAGTCTAGTCAGACTAGCTTGGTCTAGTCAGAAAGGCACGAACTGAGGAAGCCTCTTGGATGAGAGGCGAAACGTCTTCACAGATATATACCAAGTCCAGTTGCACTTGAGTCAACTCCTTTGGATAAACAGCAGGTACCTGGGAGTTATTATAAGGATTAATTATAAGGCTCTATAAAACTGTTTCCAGGGCTGCTTTGGCATTACATTTCTGATAAGCAGATGGTGGAGGGGGTAGTTATAACTGGGCACATTGGTGGGGGGGGGTAGTTATAACTGGGCACATTGGTGGGGGGGGGTATTTATAACTGGGCACATTCTCTCTCCTCCAAACACATGAAAAAAAGTTTTCACAAGCAACTGTCACTTTTTAAATCTAATATCCATCAATCCATTATCCAAACGGCTTATCCTGCTCTCAGGGTCGCGGGGATGCTGGAGCCTATCCCAGCAGTCACTGGGCAGCAGGTGGGGAGACACCCTGGACGGGCCGCCAGGCCATCACAGGGCTGACACACACACACACATTCACATACACACACACATTCACACCTAGGGACAATTTAGCATAGCCGACTGAACTGACCTACATGTCTTTGGACTGTGGGAGGAAACCGGAGCACCTAGAGGAAACCCACACAGACACGGGGAGAACATGAAAATTCCACACAGCGGACGACGCGGGACCACCCCCAAGGTTGGACTATCCCAGGGCTCCAACCCAGAACCTTCTTGCTGTGAGGCGACCGCGCTAACCACTGCACCACCGTGCCACCAAATCTCATGTTTAATGATGAATATAACTTTGTAAAGTTATCCATATGTAAGCCAATATTCTCTCTCTCGGCCCTCCTAGTCTATGGGTTATTCTCAATCACGTGACTTTTTCATTGACAACGAACAGGTCCGCCATGTTGGAGGAGAGCTAGATCTTAGCAACCACTGTTTACGCTGAAGTTCTCATGGTCGATCTGTGTTTACAAGAATGGAATTTTAAGCGAAAATCAGACAAACTTACGGAAATAAAACATCGCAGTTGTGAGCCACTCTTCAAAAAACCATTTGCAAAATAAATTTTGCAAAGTTCTGGCCTAACAGCGCAAAGGATCAGATGCGAACCACGGAAACGGCGCAGAAATTAACCGTTGTAAAATATCGAACCATGATAGCTGTTCTGTATAAATCACTCCTTGAAACAAATTCTGTCACTCTGACTGTTTAGAAAACGTGTAGCATCGCGCAGTGAGAGCAACACAGTATCTTCTGGATTGGAGTGGTTGTCCTCCAACATGACGGACACACTGCCATCAAGTAATATGTGACGTAATATGAGAATAAACCATAGGAAGAGACTTATTTCCTCATGCTTCTTTTATTCATTCATTCATCATCAGCCGCTTCTCCGGGGTCGGCTCGCGGTGGCAGCAAGCTAAGTAGGGCACTCCAGACGTCCCTCTCCCCAGCAATGCCCTCCAGCTCCTCCTGAGGGGGATCCTAAGGTGTTCCCAGGACAGATTGGACATGTAGTCCCTCCAGCGAGTTCTGGGTCTACCCCGGGGTCTCCTCCCAGTTCGACGTGCCCGGTAAACCTCCAAAGGAAGGCACCCAGGAGGCATCTTAATCAGATGCCCAAACCATCTCAACTGGCTCCTTTCGACACGAAGGAGCAGCGACTCCACTCCGAGCTCCCTCCGATTGTCCGAGCTCCTCACCCTATCTCTAAGGCTGAGCCCAGACACCGTACGGAGGAAACTCATGTCAGCCGCTTGTATCAGTGATCTCACCCTTTCGGTCACTACCCAAAGCTCATGACCATAGGAGAGGGTTGGAAGGAAGACTGACTGGTAAATTGAGAGTTTTGCCTTCCGGCTCAGCTCCCTCTTCACCAGAACGGTCCAGTACAACGTCCACATTACTGCTGATGCTGCACCAATCCACCTGTCAATCTCCCGCTCCATTCTACCCTCACTTGTGAACAAGACCCAAAGATACTTGAACTCCTTTACTTGAGGCAAAAACTCATCCCTAACCCGGAGAGAGCAATCCACCATTTTCTGGTAGAGAACCATGGCCTCAGACTTGGAGGTGCTGACTCTCATCCCAGCCATGTCACACTCAGCTGCAAATCACTCCAGTATGCACAGGAGGTCGCGTTCTGATGAAGCCAACAAAACCACATCATCTAAAGAGATGCAATTCTGAGGGAACCTCAGAATTGTACCTCTGCCCTTTACAGATGATGTTTTTTATGCTTCTTTATGCTTATATTTATTTTCAATTTTATCGTTTTTCTCTTTTTTATTTAATATATTATTTTTTGTTCAGTTTATGCATTTTTTCATTTTATAGAGGATTGTTATATTTTAAATGGGGAGTCTGTTTTGTTCATTATGAGTTTGTTTTAAGTTGTATGTACATTGCTGTCATGTTGATTCCCGCATGTGTATTTTTTGCAATAAAAAAAAGACTTATTACCTCGACGTCGGAACTAAGCAGCCATCAAAGGTAATGCAGACATTGCAAGATAATGCAATACGTCTCCAATTACAAGTGCTAGTGCACAAGAAAGTGATTCTTTCAACACGTGTTGTGTTTTTTAACATGAGGTCAACTGAGATACAATCCTTTGGAACACGTAACACAGGCGAAAATAAGCAAGCCAAAAACAACCAAGTAGCAACTAAGCTACCGCCGGTGCTGCTAGCCAAAATCACGGCAAGAACACTTTTTTCGACAAAGATAACACAGTCTGCTTCTCAAACCTACAGTCTGTATTTAAAATATCTTAATAAGCTAACGCTATCAACAAACTGGGTGTATGGGTAGTTTCACTTCTCATATCTTTAATAGACGCTCCAGACTGCCGCTTAGCACAGCCTACCTTACAAGATGATGCAATATGTCTGAAAGTACAGTGTCCTGCACAGGTCTTTAATACGTATAGCCGAATATGAAGGAACCAAAAAAGGCAAGAGCACCGCCCAGCGGCCAAATCCAGACAACTGCCCTACACATACTAATTTACATCATTACGTTTTGTCAAAAAGTCTCCTGGGCTGAATTCCTCTTAGACAAGTGTGCTCTACTTAAACGTAACCATAGCAACAACATCCAGCTGCGTACTGTCGCACCCACAGGTAAATTCTTTGAAGCGGCGGGGTTGGACGACAGACGTGAGGAATGAACTGGGACTTTTAGTTCCTGGAAATGACTTAAATATAAGATGGCTACCGTTCTCCAAGCCCGAGTCTCACGCTCAGTGAGGCTGGCAACCCTGGTTTTCCCTCTGCTTTTACAATTCAGAGAGTTTTTTTCTCTGTTGGAGAAACTGACACTTTGTAATATCTGCTTAAACATATTGGCACAATAAATTCCTGGAATATCCCTCAAGGGATTAGAGAAGCGAGTCGGTATGGTAATCACAGACAGTACTGTCGGCACGGGATAATCCCTTAGATTACTCCAATCCACCCAGATCACTGCCAGGACCATATAATCCATGCTGGAATATAATGTACAAGTGTTTACAATAAGAAGCTTTTCGTGGCACTAGTAAAAATACTTTTAAAAATGGCATCATGTTTAATGTAAATTCAGAGCCAGGTGATGATTGTTTGACCCCCTACTTAAGAAACAGGAAAGAATGTCAGACCGAACATGTCTGTGGATAAGAGTGGGACACGTGAAGCATTTCGAGGCCCTGCTGTTTGTGGAGACAGATAGCTGGTGGGGTTTGGACTCAAGTTAGTTCAACTTGTTCTCTGTATGTCTCCAGCAGGCTTTGTGCATGTGAAACATAATTAATATTGCTTCGGGGGTCCGCGGTGGTGTAGCGGTGCAGTTGCCCACTGGGGACAGGGGTTCGCGCCCCGGTCTCGTCAGATCCGACTATGGCCGGACTCAATAAAGCAGCAATAATTGGCAACGCTGTTTTCGGGAGGGGGGCAGAGTCGGCTTGTGTTCGTCACATGAATGCATCTCTGTGTGTGTCGGAAAAAGCAGTGGTTCGGCCTGGATTCACCTTGTCATGAAAGTGACGAGGCGTCTCCTTTGAGACTGCCGGCCGGAGAGATGCAGCTGGCGAACGCATGCAGTATGAGGGTGGGTGTTTGAACTAAAATAGGGATGGATTGACCACTAAATTGGGAGAAAAAAAGGGAAAAATCAGAAATAAATTAGAATATTGCTTCCACTTGCCACTGGGTTATATGTGGTTAAAAGTGTATTTTCATCAAACAGTTAATCATTGGTGGGAATTTGGGCACGCTTGGTGGCAAAGCAAGTACGCTCTAAATGCTTCCTCCCAGTATGTTTTACCACTGCAAGTGGTAGGTCATGGTAATATTGTTGTGTACACTATTTCAAGAATATTGTTCCCTCTGGTTATAATGTGGTATATTTTTGATGTATATGTACCTTAGCATTGGTAAAGACAACATAACTAACTTCTGTGCACCTGTAATCTTATATAGTCAATATACATGTTCTCTGATATACAGCTGATATATTACATTGTTAGCTAACGTAGTCTTTTTCAAAATGTTTATAGCCTCTAACGCTTTTGTTTCTCTGTTTCTAATGGTGCCTTATTGAAGAACAGAGCAGTAATTATGCTGTAATTTGTCTTGCCAGGTACATATTTGTGTTCCATTTTACAGTACGCACTAAATGCTTCTGCCCAGTATGTTTTACCACTGCAAGTGTGGTGTCTTGGTATGACAGTTACGATGGCTGGCAAGTTTAATGTGCATTGACAACCTCTCAGATCCTCTTGCAACCAACTTTTTAAATATTACCAACTCCTTTAACCTTGTTCAACATGTGTCCTGCTCTACGCATGTCCATGGTCACCTTGTTTTTACCCTCGCTCCGACTTTGAAGTCTCTTTCTGTGTTTGATTTTGTCTCCGACCACAAATGCATCGTTTTTGACACCATGCTTCAGTTGTCTGCTCAACCGCAGAAGCACAGTACAGTCTCGCTTCTTCAATGCCCACTCTGCAGCTACAAGTTCATCCTGTTTCTCTGATTCTTATACCCCCTCCTCCCACACACACACACGACTCCTTCAATGTTAATCATCTTATAACGTGGTTCTATGGTCAGTGTACTTCTGCACTGGATACCACAGCTCTCTACATTACCTGGTCGTTTTCTTCAGCTAATTCCTGCCCCTGGACTAATGACAACATTCATCATGTGAAGCCAAGTCAAGTCAAGTTTATTTATATAGCACATTTAAAACAACCACAGTTGAACCAAAGTGCTGCACAAGCTTAAAATACAATATAAAATAAGTAACACATATGAATATAAAAATACATGTAAAAAAGACATAGTAAAATAAAGGAATTAAAATGTAAACAATAAAACACAAGAGTAAAAGTATATTTCAACAATAAAATCATGGTGTCTAGCTCAACTTGAATTGAATGCCAGCGAGAAGAGGTAGGTCTTTAACCAAGATTTAAAAGTCTCTAGGGTCTGAGCAGATCTTATGTGTATTGGTAAGTTGTTCCAGAGATCAGGGGCAGCAACTGCAAAGGCTCTGTCACCCCTATTCTTAAGCCTGGATCTCGGAACATGTAAGAGCATCTGGTTTGCTGACCTGAGTGCTCTGACTGGTGTATGATAATGTATTAGCTCAGATAAATAAGATGGTGCCAGCCCATTTAAAGACTTGAAGACAAGTAATAAAATCTTAAACTGGATCCTAAAACAAACAGGAAGCCAATGAAGGGAGGCCAGTACAGGCGTTATGTGATCACGTCGCTTCTTTCCTGTCAGCAGGCGAGCAGCTGCATTTTGTACAAGCTGCAGGCGATAAAGCGATGACTGAGCTATGCCAACATACAATGAGTTACAATAATCTAGACGAGAGGTAATAAACGCATGAATTACACATGGGCCGTCACTTTTTCCAGAAGTCGTACTTGAAAAAAACTTGTTTTGACTACTGAGCTTATTTGTTTGTCAAAGTTAAAAGAGCTGTCAAAAATCACCCCAAGATTCCTAACAGAAGAGTGACTGTAGGAAGCTAAAGAGCCAAGAGCACTATCATAACCATCCAGCAGATCAGGCTGTCCATATACAATAATTTCAGTCTTATTTTGATTTAATTTCAGGAAATTTAATTCCATCCATGTTTTGACATCCTTTAAACAACTCAGCAAAGCCTGTATAGAATCTCTGCTGTTTGTTTTTATAGGCAGATAGATTTGCAAATCATCAGCAAAACACTGAAAAGATATATTATGTTTTGTAAAAATGGACCCCAAGGGCAGCATATACAATGAGAAGAGAATGGGGCCCAAAATGGAGCCTTGGGGGACCCCACAGTTAAGTGGGGCCGCAGCTGAAGAGAATTGGTCTATATGGACAGAAAAGCTTCTATTTGACAGGTAAGACTTGAACCATTCTAGGACAGTACCTTTAATGCCTACACATAGCTCAAGACGTGATAAAAGAATATTATGGTCAACCATGTCAAAGGCAGCAGTCAGGTCCAAAAGCACCAGAACAGCGGAGTTCCCAGAGTCCAGTTAAAAGAAGATCATTAAAAACTCTTAAAAGGGCTGTTTCAGTGCTGTGACGTGATTTAAAAGGAAAGATTTGAAAAGGAAAGTCAGAAGAGTGGGCCGTAGGTGGAAAAAAATCCAACCTCAGGGTCCATCTCCTCCATCTGAAAGAACTGCTGTTCATACTCAAAACAAAACATCAAAGAGATGAGAGTTTCTTATTTTGCAGGCCTAATTAGTGACAATAAACACAATCCAAGGTTCCCGTTTAAAACCATAGACTGGCTTATAAACCCTGCCCATCCTGCTGCATCTGCAGCATTTTGTCTTCCTTTGTTGGATTTTCCTCTTGTCCTTTACATGTTATCCCCCCAAATTCTTTGAAGAGGTCCTGCGCCTACCCTGGGCCCTAGCCTGCTCTCCATTATTCATCTTTCTCTCACCTCTGGTTGTGTTCCTGATGGTTTTAATGGCAAGCATCCAACCTTGCCCTTGATCCAGCCCAACCAAGTAACTACAGACCTATTTTGAAGCTACTGTTTATTTCAAACATTTTTGAAAAAAATTGTTACACAGCAGTTCCTTGAGTTCACTGAAGGACAATAAATTCCAATCCAACTTACACTGCCAACATAGTACAGAAACAGCACTACAAAGAGTGACAAATGACAATGGTGAACATTCTTTCTTGGTCCTGCTTGACCTAACTGCTTCTTTGGATACTATCGATGACTCCATCTTGGTTGAACGTTTAAATAAGAGGGTTGGTATACCAGGCTCTGCTCTCAATTGGCTCTCATCCTATTTGTCCAAAAGGAAGTTGCAGATTGCCATAGACAACTCTGTGTTCTCAACTGCCCTTATACTCAGTGGAGTTCCTCAGGGTTCAATCATTGGTCTCATTCTTTTTTCACTTTACATGTTACCTCTAGGCAATCTGGTTAACCAGTTCAATTGCATCTCTCATCACTGCTATGCTGATGACATGCAGCTGTCTTTTCAGTTAAGCCAAATGATATGTGTAATATTGGTACCCTTCATGACTGCCTGCTATACCATTAAAGGGCGGATGTCACTCAATTTCCTTCAGGTCAACTCAGACAAAACCGAGGTTCTCCTTATTGGTCCTAATAAGTTTGTCTCAGAAGTGAAACCATGTACTGGCCCTCTGGCTATGAATATTAAACCTTCCTCAAGAAATCTGGGTGTAATCTTTGACCAAAATCTGAATTTTGACCCACACATAAACAAGCTTGTGCAAACCTGCTTTTCCGACTTTGAAACACTACAAAAATCAAATCCAATGCTCTCAACCAGAGATCTAGAATTACTAATCCAGACCCTTATTTATTTTTTCATGCATTGACTACTGCAATGCTTTTCTCTTGTCTCAGCCAAGCAGCCCTGTCTCATCTGCAACTCATGCAAAACGCTGTAGCCAGGTTGCTAACCAATACCAATTGTAGATCCCACATCACACATCCCTTCATTGGCTCCCTGTAAAGTATAGAATAGATTTCAAGATACTGCTTATCAGATATAAGGCCCTACATGGTCTTGCCCCTTTATACATTTCCGAACCTTTGCATCCCGAGTCCACCTCTAGGCCACTCAGATCTTCCAACCAAGATCTCTTATTTAAATCCTGCTCTCTCGGCAAATCTAATGGTGACTGTGCTTTTGCCTTAAGGGCTCCGTCCCAACTAGAACAGTCCACCCCCCCACCCCCTGTTAGATCAGCTGAGTCTGTAAATGGCTTTAAAAAACTTCTCAAAACCCATCTCTACTGACTTGCCTTCCCTGTATAGGGGCTGTAATTTATACTCTTCTGTATATCACTGTATATGTATGTTGTTTATTTTTCTGTATCTGTATCTTGCGCAGCACTTTGTAACTTTGTTTTAAAAGGTGCTATATGAATAAACTCTTACTTATATACTGATGAACATATGTTAGAGAAGAGAGCAGTGATTTTTCTGTAATTTGTCTTGCCAGATAAAACATTGAACCGCTCGAGAACTACTGTCTCCGGTGTCTTATTCACATAATGCAAGACCACGTCTGTTACACATGCAATTTTATTGCATAATAGTGTGCATGGGCCTGTCCATGCAGGAGGCTGCAGAACGGAGGAGACTCTGGCCGTTTATACTTTTAAGTCACCTTCAACCAGAAACCAGGGTTTCCGTTAAGACAGTAATTACTTTTCTTTTTCCAGTAAAAAGGCTCAAAACCCAACAAATAATCATCTCCCAGGCCATACTATCCAGCAATAATTCCACCCAAAGAACATACTTTCCCCACATCAAAATTACTACAGTGTTTGAAAATGTCAGCTGAAGATGTTGACAACTAATCTTATCAGTCACTCAAATGTTAGGGAGGTCCTTTATCTCTTGATCCGTCTAATTTGACATTTTTACCCAATGTTAACTAACCACTTGTGACAAAATGTTCGTTTTTTTCCGATAGTGTGTTGTATGGATGACCAACAGAATCTTCCACACTCCCGTCACTTCCTGAGAACTTTTGTTATTGGTCCATACACAGCGACAAAAGAGCGTACTCATAGCGCTAACGCAATGCCTTTCTTTACTCACACAGTTGCTGGTGTTGAGCTTTAGTGGTAATGTTAGCGGGCCTTGAGTTGTTAAACTGCCATAACTGATTTACCATCAAGTCAGAACCAGATGGCAAAATGACGTTAAATTACCAGAGCTGATTGAGCGTGAGCTGAATCATTGTTTTACCACATTTGGTGACACATGGTAACAAAACTGACATTTATATGAAGAAGTTCGAGATTACCGTTTAATGGCTGCATGTGTGAAGGCACTTATATCTCCACATTCTCCCTGGCTTTGAGCTCTCGCTGGTCTATAACAGTGTCAGATTTCCACTTATGGGCTCACTTCAGCGGCTTTACGGTGCCGGGTAAAGCTCAGTGGCATGTGGCATTTGAAATTAGCTTTCAATCTCCACCAGGCCTGGCTGCGTTCATAACCCACCTCCAAGATCAGTGGTCTGGTTGCATTAGGTGCCGCTGGCTGATAAACAGCGTGTGGCGTGGGGGGCATACTCACTTCCCGGCGGCGTAGACCTCAGCCGTGTCAAACAGATTGATGCCATTCTCATAGGCCAAAGTCATCAGCTGCTCCGCCATCTGTTGTGAGCATAAGAGAGGAGGAGGATGGAGGAAGACAGAGTTAGGAAGAGGAAATGGGGGCGGGGGGGGGGGGGTTGCACAGAGATCACTGACGTGAGGTGGTACGGGATTTTTTTTCCAATTATCAAACCTCCCCCTCATGGGGCTGTTAACATCTTGCCGGCTTTCGGCTGCATATGGCCCATGTTTATGTCTTCCCTGTGTCAATATGTTTTGCAGCCTAAGCAGGGACAGACTTATCGGCGTCACCCCGGCTAAGCAGGAATCATACGGAGAATGTGAAACCAGTAGCACTCAAACGGATGACTGAGAACCGAGAATCCTCTCACCTCGTCTGTGATCTGTCCTCCAAATGTCACCCATGTCCCTGCACAGAATGACAGGCACATGTGAATACAACACACACGTCTGAGGGAACAGTCACACTCCCAGTCTGACACACACACACACACACACACACACACACACACACACACTGCTAAGCTTAACAACAGGCAGCTAAGAGGGTCTTTTTTTAGAGATGCACCAATACCTTTTTTTTTTCAGACCGAGTACAAGTGCTTGCATTTGGGAACTTGCCGATACTGAGTACTGATATGAGTACTTCATAATCCCATTACAGTGTTTCTTTTTTTGTTAATTCTCCCCCTTTCTCTCCTCAATTCTATGCGGCCAATTGCCCCACTCTTCCGAGCCGTCCCGGTCTCTGCTCCACCCCCTTTGCTGATCCGGGGAGGGCTGCAGACTACCACATGTCTCCTCCCATACATGTGGAGTCACCAGCTGCTTCTTTTCACCCGACAGTGAGGAGTTTCACCAGGGGGACGTAGCGCGTGGGATGATCACGCTATTCCCCCCAGTTCCCCCTCCCCTCTGAACAGGCGCCCCGACCGACCAGAGGAGGCGCTAGTGTAGCGACCAGCACACATGACCACATCTGGCCTCCCACCCGCAGACACGGCCAACTGTGTCTGTAGGGACGCCCGACCAAGCCGGAGGTAACACAGGGATTCAAACTGGCGATCACTGTGTTGGCAGGCAACAGAGTAGACTACTACGCCACCCGGACGCCCACACCATTACAGTTCTAACAAAGAGTTTAAAAGATGTTGTATTTTCACCAGATGTTCCCCACTTTCTGACTGTAACAAATTAAACACACAACATGATGCTGTTGCTTTACATTGAACTTTGTGTTGTCCTGAATAAACATGTGCACTGGCCAGTAACCGGCAGAATTTATAGTCATGGGTGAGGGACAAAGAGATCCGAGAGGGTGTTTCACTGGACACAAAATTAGTATACACCCACGAGTGCAGTATAAGGTCATCAACGTTTTATTAACACACCATTAGGAACACCTGCAACATGCCTTTTTTGTCATTGTTGGGCCAGATATAGGTATAGTGTATAGGTGACAATTAGTATAAAGACATGATGAAGAAAATCTTAAAACATGTATCTTGATTTCATGGGAGCTTTACAGCCTGTGTAGAAAAAGACTGCGTCAGTCACCAATGTTAAGCCTCCCATGATGCATCACACCAACTCACATGTCTTGTGTGTGTCATCTTACTTGGCAAACAATAAAAACTTGAATACCACTTTAATACCAACACACACACACACACACACACACATACACACACAGTCCAAGGAAATTTACCTAATCCAAGGCAGGAGACCCGCAGGCCCGACTTTCCAAGGTTCCTGTCAAAACAGAGAAGGAAGGAGTCGTCAGCATAAACACTGAATTCATGTGACGGCAATGAACGAGGCTGCAGGTATTGCAAGTGTGTGGGATCCATCACACACACACACACACACACACACACCAAGCTTACATACATATTTATATCGATTCTTACTTTCTTTTGTTGCTTGTGTTTTTTTTTTAACTTTTCAAGATTATATTTTAAGAGTACATAAAATGTTAAAAAATCCAAAAAAAAGTAAAATAAAAACAAAATAAAAACAAAAACAAAATGTACATTAAAATACATTTTTAGATTACATTTTACTACGATTACATTTTACTTTTAATATTAATTTTGTTTCTTCTAGTTTTGATTTGCCGGCTCTTAAGTTTGTGTTTTGTGTCTGCAGACACACGGAGAGAGACTGCTGCTGATGTGCAAACTGAGCTGGCAAATAAAAGTGACGGATTGTGCTGGGTGGTTTGTATGAAGGGTTCTTACTGCAATGAGATTTAAAGTCAAGTTGAGGGGGGGGGGCGAGAGGGGCAAGAGAGAAAGTGAGAGAAAGAGAGACAGCGAAAGAAAGAGAGAGGGAGAGAGAGAGAGAGAGAGAGAGAGAGAGAGAGAGAGAGAGAGAGAGAGAGAGAGAGAGACGGGGGCTTGGTGTGGATCTGCTTTCTGTTTGTGCTGACACATTTATGATGGAAGAAGGGAGATATATAGAAGGGAGATATACATATCTGCTGCCAGGGAGGGAGGGAGGGAGAGAGAGAGAGAGAGAGAGAGAGAGATGGTGTGTGTTACATTTTGTCGTTTATGAGAATGTGTGAATGCGCGCACATCTGTGTGTGGTTACATGTTTGAGCATGCATATGTGTGTGTGTTGAGGCAGATGTCACAGGACTGCCTGGGATGGGAAATGTCTCCTTAGCGCCCCCCCATGACATCCATTGAAATCTCTGCCATCGCACCCGGGCCCCCCAGCTAACATAACACTTGAATCCTCTCCAGTGAATCAGCCCCCCCCCCCAAACATCACTTCAAGCCAATCAGAGGGTCTAAGGACGGGATGCTGTGTTGCTGTAAAGCCCCTTGAGGCACATTTGTAACTTGTGATACTGGGCTATACAAATAAAACTGACTTGATTCCCCTCGGCACCCCACTAACAAAGCTGGCATCTGTGAGCCCATCACAGTCCAGACAAAACCCTTCACTGGGTTTGTATCTTATTTGTGTCAACTTTCCAGTTCTTCAAACTGAAACACATGCAAACCATCCCATTTTATATTGCACACAAATACAAGTCATAACAATGATCATAACCCACATATGTAGTCATATTTTTGGCTGGACCACTCTGAAAACACAAATGCATATGTCCCTGACTGACCGACTGACTGACCGACTGACCGACTGATCAGTTTGACATGACTGGGCTGCTGGATCAGGTAACCAACAACATCACTGACGTTACACGATTGGCCGAGCCATGAGGGAGAGCGCACAGTTGAAGCACCTGTGACAAAACACTCACTGGCAAACTCAAAAAAGGGTTGTGTGGCTTTTGCGGCCGCTAAACCTGCACAAATAAGACAAAACGAAACCCTCTAATTCTCAACGCACCCGCAAATGGATAAATGCAGCCCTAATCACACTGCCAAGCAAACAGCGTCTCGGTGCTACGTGCACGTATTTACACGAGGTAATATGAACACAACTGGCGCAAAATGGGCCCCTTTCTATGCAAATGAGCCTCATTGAGAAACACCAGCACTAACAGGCACATGCAGTCAGAGTGAAAATGATTAGCGTCTTCAGAGAGATGGTGGTAACTGACGCCCAGACCCTCCAGTGAGCAGGGCAGCAGCGGTTGTAGCCCGGCGAAGGCACCGTCATGCCAGCTGCGCTCATGAGCGGATATTGTGAAGCAGAATATCACCTTTTCATTTAACTGAGACCGAGATCATTAGCAGATACAGGTTTCCAGGTCAGACAATTCTTGCTGCACTTGATGACACTGAACCTGTGCTGTGTTCTTGGTGCAAAGCCCCCACTGATACTTTGCCACATGGGTAATTGCACTCAGCTGCAAAACTTCATGGGCGTGTTTGTGCTGTAATATCATCAGCACAGTATCTTTAGTGACTCGGACCTTGAGACGGGGCAGATAGCGGTTACAAGTGATGCGCAATTCATGGTGCTATCAGCGGCCACAATCCACTCTTTGTCAATTCAGAGAGAGAGAGAGAAAAACGAGACATCTGCAGATAGAAACGGGTGAAATAGGAGGGGGCGTTAACAGATAATTATAATAGTTATCGTTACAATTGAATTAAGTTCTCTTTCAAATCAAACATCCCAAGAGTGGAAGGTATTGTTCCTGCAACTGCATTAATAGCCTTTTTTTTCCCCACTCGAACACGGCTTAACCGTGTCATGTGATATGGTACTTCAGTACACTTTAAAGGACCACTTCGCCAATTTTCAACCTTAACTATTGTAACCGAGCACATTTTTCGCCGGCTGCGGGATTTGATCCGAGGTGCACTGCACCACAAGGCAACTAATCGCTAATCGCTCGACTAAAGGGGGCTGACCCCCTGGCCAATCAGCCAGTGAGTCTTTAGCAGGTTACAGTAGTCACCCCCTCTCGGAAGCGTGCCCTCGTGCGTCGTTAAACCCGCACTCCGAAGAGTTTTGAGGATCCCACCGCTGCCACCAATGTATCCGAGCATATTTTCTGCCTGCTGTGGGATTCGATCCGTTGTGTACTGCACCACAAGGTGACATCATTCACCGCTCGACAAAAGGGGGCCCACCCCCTGGCCAATCAGACAGTGAGTCTTTAGTAGGTCAAAGACTTTTTAGTCTTCTTTTAGTCTTTCTGTAGGTTATACTACCCAAATTTGGGATAACGTGTGGAAAAACATATTCAGTTGTTGCCAATATTCTCTATGTCTCTGGGACGTAGTTGCAAAATCTGTTCTTTCGGGACCGGTGTCGTCATTCGACCCGTCAGTGACATAATTGGTGACAAGGGAGAACTACGGGCAAGTTCAGCTTGGATTTCTAGTTTCCGCCTCCAGGGGCATGCTCTAGATATAGCTTAAAAACAAAACTTCCTTGTTCTCTTCACTTGTACTGCGAACAAGCTACGTTTCCACCAGCGAAAACGGCGTCCCAAGATATGAGTGCAGAGGATCGTATGGGTGAGGACACATTATTTTGTTTTGGCTGACTCGGATATTCAACCGTATTTATTCCAGACAGAGTATACAACCGAAGAAATGCAGCGGAGAGAGGCCGAGGCTGCTTGCATTCACTGAGCATGAGAAAAATGGCCAGCATCGACCTTCCATAACCTCAATTGCCGAGAGTAAACTATGACTGGTGGTGCCATTGCTCAAATTGCCCTCTGATGCCAACAGAAATGGAATAATTTTGCTGTAATGAATTTCAGCGTGGGTAGTTTTTGTTGGGATGCTGTGGCCAATGCCAACCCTGAGACCGCCCGTGTGTGCCTTACTATACATGAAAGTTTTACTCCTCACATGGACAGCGGTGTGCTGGGTACTTTCTTCAGAATCCTAAAGATAAACTGGAAAAGACCACCAAGACCAGCATGGCTGCCAGATGACCATTGAGTATTTTCTAACACTATGTTTTGGCCAGCAAAGTTGCCAACAAAGCCTGGAGAGGTGGAGGTATGCACTGGAGAGAAGAGGAATGAAAGTCAGTAGGAGCAAGACAGAATACCTATGCGTGAATGAGAGGGAGAGGACAGTGGAATGGTGAGGATGCAAGGAGTAGAGGTGACGAAGGCGTATGAGTTTAAATACTTGCGCTCAACTGTCCAAAGTAATGGGGAGTGCAGAAGAGAGGTGAAGTAAAGAGTGCAGGCAGGGTGGAGTGGGTGGAGAAGAGTGTCAGGAGTGATGTGTGACAGAAGGGTACCAGCAAGAGTTAAAGGGAATGGTTACAAGATGGTAGTGAGACCAGCTATGTTGTATGGTTTGGAGACAGTGGCACTGATGAAAAGACAGGAGGTGGAGCTGGAGGTGGCAGAGTTGAAGATGATAAGATTTTAATTGGGAGTGACGAAAGAGAACAGGATTAGGAACGAGTATATTAGAGGACCAGCTCAGGTTGGACGGTTTGGAGACAAAGCAAGAGAGGCAAGATTGAGATGGTTTGGACATGTGTGGAGGAGAGATGCTGGGTATACTGGGAGAAGGATGCTGAATATGGAGCTGCCAGGGAAGAGGAGAAGAGGAAGGCCAAAGAGGAGGTTTATGGATGTGGTGAGGGAGGACATGCAGGTGGCTGGCGTGACAGAGGAAGATGCAGAGGACAGGAAGAGATGGAGACGGATGATCTGCTGTAGCGCCCCCTAACGGGAGCAGCCGAAAGTAGTCATAGTAGTGTGGTGATACACAGAAACGTTGGACAAGCAGTTTTCTCAACACGTTTGTAATGATTTCATGGCAACCTCTTGTTACCCAGATAAATTCTATAGTATATTTTCCCACGTCTCACTAAGTTTCCCGTTGCAAGCATATTGCCCAATCATACTGGCCAAAAAGTTGCCCTATGTATGATCACCCTGACATTATTTGTCTTCACTTAGGTAACTTGCAATTACAATGACCACTGTGTTAATGACCAAAACCAGCACAGTTGCATAACAACAGAAACCAGCGAAGCATTTAATATGCACAGCAATTTGCACACAAAACCTGTTAGATCGCCGGTTTCAGTCGTTATGAAAGCGGTGCTGTTTACAAGGTTTGGGATACCGGCAGTGAGACTGATGAAGACACTTAGATGAGCGATGAAACGTTTCTCCCACTGAACTGTGTCCAGATGAACTGATTCAACTGT
This sequence comes from Lampris incognitus, assembly GCF_029633865.1. Classification (NCBI taxonomy): domain Eukaryota; kingdom Metazoa; phylum Chordata; class Actinopteri; order Lampriformes; family Lampridae; genus Lampris; species Lampris incognitus. The sequence continues at coordinate 145,719,276 of NC_079212.1, read as the reverse complement.
CTGGGAGTAGCTGCTGACGTTACAGTATATGATCAGTACTTGTAGCTTCCTGATGAAGAACCACCTTCTTTCCCGTCTTTTGCTCTCTGCAGACAATATTGTTTGGCTGCTTGGTGTTTTTTTTTTTTTTTGAGTGGTGCTACAAGTGGAGAAACTTGGCAAAGGGAACCACGTCATCTTGGCTGCCTGAGTAGTACATCGCATCAGTCCTGTGTAGTACATCGCATCAGAGCCAAATATCCTTCCGCCAATGCTCAGTACACAGGCCATGCTGAAGTGGACAATGCAATGGCTGAGCTTTGACCATGTGACATGCAAGCCCTTGTGTAATAACACTGCTAAACATCAATCAACACTTTTACACTGAAGCTTGTTGGAACTGATTATTTTGTCTTGTCATATTATGACGTGCAGTATGCTAAATATTTATTTGAAAATCGAATAACACATTGTAACAAGTATTTGTTTGAATAACGTTTTATATATATATATATATATATATATATATATATATATACACACTCACTGGCCACTTTATTAGGTACACCTTGCTAGTACCGGGTTGGACCCCCTTTTGCCTTCAGAACTGACTTAATCCTTTGTGGCATAGATTCAACAAGGTACTGGAAACATTCCTCAGAGAGTTTGCTCCATATTGACATGATAGCATCACGCAGTTGCTGCAGATTTGTCGGCTGCACATCCATGATGCGAATCTCCCGGTCCACCGCATCCCAAAGGTGCTCTATTGGATTGAGATCTGGTGACTGTGGAGGCCATTTGAGTACAGTGAACTCATTGTCATGTTCAAGAAACCAGTCTGAGATGATTCGAGCTTTATGACATGGCGCGTTATCCTGCTGGAAGTAGCCATCAGAAGATGGGAACACTGTGGTCATAAAGGGATGGACATGGTCAGCAACAATACTCAGGTAGGCTGTGGCGTTGACACGATGCTCAGTTGGTACTAAGGGGCCCAAAGTGTGCCAAGAAAATATCCCCCACACCATTACACCACCATCACCAGCCTGAACCGTTGATACAAGGCAGGATGGATCCATGCCTTCATGTTGTTGACGCCAAATTCTGACCCTACCATCCGAATGTCGCAGCAGAAATCGAGACTCATCAGACCAGGCAACGTTTCTCCAATCTTCTATTGTCCAATTTTGGTGAGCCTGTGCGAATTGTAGCCTCAGTTTCCTGTTCTTAGCTGACAGGAGTGGCACCCGGTGTGGTCTTCTGCTGCTGTAGCCCATCTGCCTCAAGGGTCGACGTGTTGTGCGTTCAGAGATGCTCTTCTGCATACCTCGGTCATAATGAGTGGTTATTTGAGTTACTGTTGCCTTTCTATCAGCTCGAACCAGTCTGGCCATTCTCCTCTGACCTCTGGCATCAACAAGGCATTTTCGCCCACAGAACTGCCGCTCACTGGATATTTTCTCTTTTTCGGACCATTCTCTGTAAACCCTAGAGATGGTTGTGCGTGAAAATCCCAGTAGATCAGCAGTTTCTGAAATACTCAGACCAGCCCGTCTGGCACCAACAACCATGCCCCGTTCAAAGTCACTTAAATCACCTTTCTTCCCCATTCTGATGCTTGGTTTGAACTGCAGCAGATCGTCTTGACCATGTCTACATGCCTAAATGCATTGAGTTGCTGCCATGTGATTGGCTGATTAGAAATTTGCGTTAACGAGCAGTTGGACAAGTGTGCCTAATAAAGTGGCCGGTGAGTGTATATACATATATATATATATATAGGAGGAAGTGTGGTATTGCAAGAGGAAGTCGGAGTGGCAGAGAAGTATGTAGGAGTGGTGCAGGATATGTACAAGGGCAGTGTGACAGTGGTGAGGTGTGTGGTTGGAATGACAGATGGGTTCAAGGTGGAGGTGGGATTACATTAAGGATCGGCTCTGAACCCTTTCTTGTTTGCAAAAGTGATGGACAGGTTGACGGATGAGATCAGGCAGGAGTCTCTGTGGACTATGATGTTCGTGGATGACATTGTGATCTGTAGCGAGAGTAGGGAGCAGGTTGAGGAGAGCCTGGAGAGGTGGAGGTTTGCACTGGAGAGAAGGGAAAAGACAGGAGGTGGAGCTGGAGGTGGCAGAGTTGAAGATGATAAGATTTTCATTGGGAGTGATGAAGAAGGACAGGATTAGGAACGACTATATTAGAGGGACAGGTCAGGTTGGACGGTTTGGAGACAAAAGCAAGAGAGGCAAGATTGAGATGGTTCGGACATGTGTGGAGGAGAGATGCTGGGTATATTGGGAGAAGGATGCTGAATATGGAGCTGCCAGGGAAGAGGAGAAGAGGAAGGCCAAAGAGGAGGTTTATGGATGTGTTGAGGGAGGACATGCAGGTGGCTGGTGTGACAGAGGAAGATGCAGAGGACAGGAAGAGATGGAAAAGGATGACCCGCTGTGGCGCCCCCTAACGGGAGCAGTTCAAAGTAGTAGTAGTAGATATATTATAATGTGAGCAGTATATTGCAAATATCATAATTTGACTAATAAATATCATGATGTGACTAGTAAATATCACAATGTCACTAATAGATATCATGTTACTAATAAATAACACGTGACTAATAGATATCATAATGTGACTAATAAATATCATGTGACTAATAGATATCATAATGTGACTAACAAATATCATAATGTTATATTTACTAAATATCATAATGTGACTAATAAATATGTGAGTAGTAAATATTATACTAGTATAATGTGACTAGTAAATACCATAATGTGACTAGCAAATACGAGCAGGCGTTACTGATTTAAACAAAGTAAACGAGTCAGAGTTTTCCATCTAAAAACAGCTGACTGGTTCTGCTGACTGGTTCTGCTGTTGTTTGATGTGACTCACAAACAAACAAACTCCTCCGCCAACCGGAGGAGTTTAAAAATGGCAGATGTCAGTGAGGCTGCAGCGTGTCCCTGGCCTCTCTATCTGAATGAGTCTTGTTTATTTTCATTTGTGGTTACTCACATCTGCAGGACAGAGGGCAGAATTTACACAACGTGAAGAGACGATTTGCCAAATGTGGCCCGTGTGGGCTAAGATGTGTAGGGAAGAAGAGAGACGGCATCAGAGGTGATGTAACAGACGAGGAGGAGTTGGCGTAGCGCAGCAAGCAAGCAAGCGTGTGTGTGTGTGTGTGTGTGTGTGTGTGTGTTGTGAAACCATGGTAGATCAATAAACTGCTGTGGTGACTAAGAAAAAAAACACTTCTTCATTTATCTTCATAACAAAGCTGCTGTTCAAACCCAGGAAACCATTTCAGACATGAAGCTCAGCACCATCACGTCTTCTGTAGGAGCTCTCTTTAAACATCTGCTCCTCCTGCTCCTCCAGTCTGCATGAGTCTGCATAGAAAACATCTAACTGACTTAACAATCCACCATACACCACATCATCCACCATGACCGCTCTTCTCTGGATCTGGATCTGGATGGCCACAAGAGGAATGTGTCCTATTTACTGTCAACATTTCCTATTTCTATTGTATCAAAACCCCACAGTACTGTTTGTTAAGTGTTTGTTAACTGCTTGTCAGGTGTGTTTGTTAAGTGTGTTGATGAATGTGCGTTCGTTAAGTGTGTTCGTTAAGTGTGTTCGTTAAGTGTGTTGATGAATGTGCGTTTGTTAAGCATGTTTGTTAAGTGTGTTGATGAATGTGTGTTTGTTAAGTATGTGTTTCGTAAGTGTGTTTGTCAAGTGTGCTGGGCCGTCCTGCTCTGCAGTGTGAGTTAGAACATGTCATAAGGAGTCAGATGAGGTCATTTAATAAAGGAGTGGGAGCTCATCAGCGTACACAGCCAGTCAGTGTGGGGGAAGGCGGTCTGCAGACCAGCGTCCTCTGGCTGTCTTCAGGGCAATCACTGCCGGCGGGAATGAGCTTGACACAGCCAACCGCCACATCTCATCTACAATTAACAATCCTTAATTACTTTGGCTGAACTGTCCCCCCCAGGGACGTGTCAAGCAGAGACGGGAGAAACCAACAGATGCTCGCCGACGGGAACTACTGACAGTACATTATACCCCAGTCTTGTTGTTGTAGGAACTACTGACAATATATTTTACCTCAGTCTTGTTGTTGTAGGAACTACTGACAGTATATTTTACCCCAGTCTTGTTGTCTTAGGAACTACTGACAGTACGTTTTACCCCAGTCTTGTTGTTGTAGGAACTACTGACAGTACGTTTTACCAGTCTTGTTGTTGTAGGAACTACTGACAGTACATTTTACCCCAGTCTTGTTGTTGTAGGAACTACTGACAGGACATTTTACCACAGTCTTGTTGTTGTAGGAAGTACTGACAGGACATTTTACCAGTCTTGTTGTTGTAGGAATTACTGACAGGACATTTGACCAGTCTTGTTGTTGTAGGAATTACTGACAGGACATTTTACCACAGTCTTGTTGTTGTAGGAACTACTGACAGTACGTTTTACCCCAGTCTTGTTGTTGTAGGAACTACTGACAGTACGTTTTACCACAGTCTTGCTGTTGTAAGAACTACTGACAGTACGTTTTACCCCAGTCTTGTTGTTGTAGGAATTACTGACAGGACATTTTACCACAGTCTTGTTGTTCTAGGAATTACTGACAGTACGTTTTACCTCAGTCTTGTTGTAGGAACTACTGACAGGACATTTTACCACAGTCTTGCTGTTGTAGGAACTATTGACAGTACGTTTTACCAGTCTTGTTGTTGTAGGAACTACTGACAGGACATTTTACCACAGTCTTGTAGATGTAGGAACTACTGACAGGACATTTTACCAGTCTTGCTGTTGTGGGAACTACTGACAGTACGTTTTACCAGTCTTGTTGTTGTAGGAACTACTGACAGTACATTTTACCCCAGTCTTGTTGTTGTAGGAACTACTGACAGGACATTTTACCACAGTCTTGTTGTTGTAGGAACTACTGACAGGACATTTTACCACAGTCTTGTAGATGTAGGAACTACTGACAGGACATTTTACCAGTCTTGCTGTTGTGGGAACTACTGACAGTACGTTTTACCAGTCTTGTAGTTGTAGGAACTACTGACAGTACATTTTACCACAGTCTTGTAGTTGTGGGGACGACAGGTTGACATGTTAGTGTAACTGTACTCTCTAAGCTTCTACAGGACATTTTCATGCAAATGCGGTATGCCTGCCTGCATGGTGTGACGTGGGAACGCAGGGCTGTCGGCCTCGTGAAGCCGAGATGAGACTGCAACACCCACTGTTTCAGTAATGCCTCGCAGTACTGCAGCATCAAACACACGCACCCTTAATGTGATTAAGTGGATTCCTGCATGGTGGAGCAGTGACATGTGCCGTGCAGGGAGTCCTGTCCACTCACTTCCCCTGTGACCACATAACACGCACACTGAACACACCATGGACCAACACTTCAAACGATACAACCGACTGGCATCAACCCCAACACCACTCTCTCTCTCTCTCTCTCTCTCACACCACCCCCCACACACACACCCACACATGCAGAAATCAACTGCAACCTTCTCAGCTGATTCTGATCTCTAATCTTTTAAGTCTGACCTGTCAGTTTTTGTAAGAACTATAACTGAAATTGTAAGAACTATAACTGACATTGTAAGAACTATAATTGACAGTGTACACTAACAGTTTTGTAACGTTTCCTTAATGGAAATTTCAATAGTATGTTCACACTAAAACACTGACACCTAAGTTCTGGTCGTTGTTTGGGACTGTTTCAATATTTATTTTCAGTTCTGTTTTTACATTTCACGTTTTATAGGCCTTGCTACGTTAGATTATCAATGTGTTTTCCATTTTGTTTTTCAGGTCATATTTTCAATTTTTCAATTTTGCTATTCAAGTTCGACCATGTCTCTCCAAAGTTTAAATTGTTTAAAAACAGTATTAAAGTTGTTAAAATGTTAATTTTGGTGTCAGTTAGTTTTGTAACAGACATACTAACATATGTAATGCATTAATATCTCAACTGGGTATTTATCTTGATAGAATATAGACTTTAAAGACCAGCGGTTGTTTTGACCGCACATGGTCGTTTTAGGTAGATTTTATCATTATTGTAACTTTTTTTTGTGTGATTGATCTAAAACTAATTTTAATGCAAATATACGCAATTTTAGGTGTATTCATGAAGCGGCAGGTCTGTATCTTTTCTCTCTCTCACAAAGTTATTAAACTTTGAATATCCAATGGTCATCATGACTGCTTTAGTCATTCTAGTGTTTAATAACTTACATTTGCTCCAAAACCGCACCAGGTTACAGGACAACCTCAAAAAAAAAAAAAAAAAAAAACAGCTGCAGGGGACAGCCCTGACTTATCCCATCTGATGATGAGCTGCAGCGTGTCCCACTTCACTTTCCTCAAGTGAACGACAGTTTTCGCCGACATATTTCACTGTGTGTGTGTGTGTGACATGATCCATTGTGCGGTGCATGTGTGTAAATTTGACCGGCACAGAGTCAGACATATCTGAGACTGACCGGCCAGTCATGACTGATCCATCAATGCATCGCTACTTGAAATTTACCACAACTAGTTTGTACATTTCCTTCTCACTTTCAGTTTACATACAAAGTGCATCTAGTTGTGTTTTATGTGGTAAATGACTGATTACTTTGACTGACTGACTGACTGACTGACTGACTGATTGGTTTACCACTAATGAGGTGCTCATTATGTGTGTATATTGGCATGTCTCATCAATAGGACATACACAGTGGTGTTGTATGGAGTCCTGCCGTGACCTACATGGAGGCCCCTACTCTCATTAGAACCAGAACAAACAGGCCGGCCCGGGACCTTTGTGTCTTTATTTCCTGTGCTTTTGTCAGCATGGTGTTGTGTTGAATATTTCACCAGGCTGCTCTTTAATACTGCATGCTGCTTGTCAGGGCATGCAGGCCAGCTGGGTCAGGTTCCCACTCGGCCTCGACAACCTGGGACTCAAACATGAGCTCATGTCACCGTCCCCAATAATGAAGGAACAGGTCCGATACAACATGACAGCCGTCTTGCAGACAGAGAGCTTCACCAAGGCTGCATTCATACAATTCATACAACAAGTAATGCGTTCAGTCATTCATCTTCAGCCGCTTCTCCAGGGTCGGGTCACGTTGGCAGCAAGCTATGTAGGGCACTCCAGACGTCCCTCTCCCCAGCAACACTCGCCAGCTCCATCTGGAGGATCCCAAGGCATTCCCAGGCCAGATTAGACATGTAGTCCCTCCAGCGAGTTCTGGGTCTACCCCGGGGTCTCCTCCCAGTTGGACGTGCCCGGAAAACCTCCAAAGGAAGGCGCCCAGGAGGCATCCTGATCAGATGCCCGAACCACCTCAAATGGCTCCTTTCGACGTGAAGGAGCAGCGACTCTACTCCGAGCTCCCTCCGGATATCCGAGCTCCTCTCCCCAATCGCTAAGGCTGAGCCCAGACACCCTACAGAGGAAACTCATTTCAGCTGCTTGTATCAGTGATCTCACCCTTTCAGTCACTACCCAAAGCTCATGACCATAGGTGAGGGTTGGAACGAAGATTGACTAGTAAACTGAGAGCTTTGCCTTCCGGCTCAGCTCCCTCTTCACCACAATGGTCCGGTACAACGTCCGCATTACTGCTGATGCTGCACCAATCTACCTGTCAATCTCCCGCTCCATCCTACCCTCAATTGTGAACAAGACCCAAAGATACTTGAATTCCTTCACTTGAGGCAACAACTCATCCCCAACCTGGAGGGAGCAATCCACCATTTTCTGGTGGAGAACCATGGCCTCAGAGTTGGAGGTGCTGACTCTCGTCCCAGCTATTTCACACCCAGCTGTGAACCACCCCAGTGCGTGTCGGAGGACGCATTCTGATGAAGCCAACAAAACCACATCACCTGCGAAGAGCAGAGATGCAATTCTGAGATTCCCAAAACTGACACACTCCTCACCTTGGCTGCGCCTTAAGATCCTGTCCATGAATATCACAAACAGAATCGGACACAAGGGACATGTAATGCATGTCATACAGGAAGTAATGCATTCACACAGGAAATAATGCAACGCTACTGATACTGCTTTCAGAACCCGTGTCAACACCGGTATTAGTAGGATTATGAGTATTAGTATTGGAGATTTTCCCTTAGACAAAAACCAGATGCCAAAACTCATGAGTAACATGTCATCAATAAAAGAAAGATGATTTGATTTACTACATTTTGGCACATGGAAGCATGAATTTCTTTAATGGTGGAAAAAAAACTGATTCAATCTCAATTATTTTTCCCTTTGACCCAACCTAATGGTCTAAATCTGCACTGTTCAGTAAAACCAATGGCCTTGGTATCGGCTGATACTTACAGATTGTCTTGCTGGTATTAAACCAAAATCTGTGACCACTGAAAACTCTGACCTGCACAATGGAACTCTGGGATAAGCGGTACGAAAACAATGAAACCACCTGCTGATGCCAAATCCACCAAAACTGAACTAATAAAGGATAACCACTTTAAATGTCTTTCTGTGACATTCTGTGACAATAGCAGTGAGTATGCACATATTCTTTTTTTTTCCTAAATTTATTTCTGATTTTTCACTTTTTCTCCCAATTTAGTGGCCAATCGATCCCTATTCTAGTTCAAACACCCACCCTCGTACTGTATGCATTCGCCAACTGCATCTCTCCGGCCGGCAGTCTGGAAGGAGTCGCCTCGCCACTTCTGTGACAAGGCGACTCCAGGCCGAACCACTGCTTTTTCCGACACACACAGAGACGCATTCATGTGACGAACACAAGCTAACTCTGCCCCCCTCCCGAAGACAGCGTTGCCAATTATTGCTGCTTCATTGAGTCCGGCAAAAGTCGGATCTGACGAGACCGAGGCGCGAACCCCGGTCCCCAATTGGCAACTGCATTGACACAAAGCCGATGCTTAGACTGCTACACCACTGCGGACCTACACATATTCATGAAACACAATAGTCTGGTATCCAAACACACGTTTGTAGGACAGTCGACCATCCTGAGCTACTTAGCGTTCACTCCAGAGCAGAATTCACCTGTTCCCTTCCACAGAAACAAGTCATTTTGTTTCTATCATGGTATAAACCCTTATCATCGGGCATGAGAAATTAAATCCTGATAACAGCTCAGCTGTATTGTTCACACCACCAGGATGGATCACATGAACCAGCAAGAGCGGCTGACCTCCATCTCCAGTCCAAACAAATACTGACATGTCACTCATTCACGATGCTTCAGCATCTGATTTGTCCCTCATCTCTCATGAGGGTTGTCTGTTACAGTCTGCACCGCACCTGAGACACACACACAGACAGACACAGACACACACAGACACACACACACACACACTCACTCACTCACTCACAGGGTCCACTAGCTGACCCAGGAGCACCTCCAGGGTGGCTTGTGGGGTATCAGAGTGGGCTATCAGAGCGGGGTATCAGAGATGGTGCTTGTGTGTGTGTGTGTGTTGGAGGAGAGACGGGTCATACCAGGACATCAGTAGAGCGACAAGTAAAAAGGGATCAGAAATGAAAATAAAAAAATTAGTCATATCTACTGTGAACTGGCCCGCCCCAGAACCGGGCGCTGGTCTCAGTATTTTGGGCAACATCCATCCAAGATGGCATCGCAGACCGCTGCTGCTGTGTGCTGTGGACCAAGTGTGTATCTGCTGTCTGCAGACGGCACATAAGAGACGTGTTACTCCTACATCCCTTCAGGAGATCTTCTGCTTGTGCTCTGATGTTCTGCTTCTCGTCTGTCTGGAAGGTTCTGACATGACTGTGGTAATAGTCATGTTAGAACCTTCATCTGTGCAGGATGGCAGTACTACACATACCTCTTACTCATTTGTGCAGTAGGTTTACATAATTTCATCCCTTAGCGTTAAGGTATGAGTGAAACCCAGGCGTGGACTATCCGGAGAGCGGCGGAGTGGATCAGACATGATGAACCAGAGTTATGGTGTGTGTGTGTGTGTGTGGTTATCGAGTTGTGAGGAGGAATTTGTTATGAAGGTTACGTGTACTGAGCAGAACTATCAATACGCCCTCACCGACCGCCCTGATCTCCAAATCAAACACACCCCAAACACAACTGGGCTGATGGCTGCAAACGGTTTGGCCTTGCCTCCATGTAAATTTACAATATAACATCACCTCTTTGTGTGTGTGTGTGTGGGGAGGGGGGGAAGCAAAGAAAGAAAGATAATATAGGGAGAGCCTTAGCAGTGAGCGTGAGAAGAAAGAGAGAAGAAGAAATAAGAGTAATAGATCATCTGCACCACCTCCACTGTGATATATATACACCCATCAGCCAGAACATTAAAACCACTGACAGGGAAGTGAATAACTGGCTATCTCATTACAGTGGCACCTGTCAAGGGGTGGGATATCTTAGACAGGAAGTGAACAGTCAGTTCTTGAAGTTGATGTGCTGGAAGTAGGACAAATGGGCAAGCGCAAGGATCTGAGCGACTTTAAATCATGTGGCTGGTCGGATGCGTGTGCATGGTTTACTTGGAGAAGTGACGGCACCAGGATGCACTATGGGGAGAAGGCAAGCCGGCAGAGGCAGTGTGATGCTCTGGGCAATGTTCTGCTGGGAAATCTTGGGTCCTGACACTCATGTGGACGTTACTTGGACACATGCCACCTACCTAAACATCACTGATGACCAAGTAAACCCATTCATGACAGCGGTATTCCCTGATGGCAGCAGCTTCAGGTGGTTACAGTGTTTGAGCTGACCAGTGTGTGTGTGTGTGTGTCACACACACACACACACACACACACACACACACACACACACACACACACGCACACATATATATATATATATATATATATATATATATATATATATATATATATATATATATATATATATATATCTATTTAGCAGCTGATGAGTGCGAGACGCGTGAAACAGGCCTGTACTGCTATGCATTAAAATCTTTTTTCCTGTATCCGTGTTGATATTCTGCTCCTCATTAGTCGAGCACTCAACACCATTGACGGTTTTGGAAAAAAACACTGTATATATATATATATATATATATATATATATATGTACATATCTGTATGAATCAGTTCCAGTTCTACTGATGGATAGTCAGTGATGGATCGCAGCACAAGAACAGGCACTCAACACCAGATCAGTTGAGGCAGGGGTCTACCACATCAGACGAGACCCAAGATGCAGGCTGTCCAAAGACACCCTTGAGACAGTTCAGTGCTTATCAGCAGGGTGCAAGACGCTAGCTGGGTAAAGCGTACACTGGAAGGCATAACCAAGTGGCTGGGATAGTGTACAGGAACATCTGTACTGAATACAGACTAGAAGTCCCCAAGTCCAAATGGGAGACACCGCCAAAGGTGGTTGAAAATGGCAGAGCTAAGACCCCGTGGGACTTCAACTGCCAGACTGACAAGCAGGTGCTGGCAAACCAACCAGACATTGTGGTGGTCAACAAGGAACAGAAGACAGCAGTAGGGATCGATGCAGAACTCCCAAGCGACGACAACATCAGGAAGAAGCTAGAGAAACACCCAGAGCTGAGGGAAGAACTAGATCGGATGTGTAAGGTGAAAGCCACAGTAGTCCCAGTGGTAACAGGAGCTCTAGGGGCTGTGACCCCCAAACTAGGAGAGTGTCTCCAGCAGATTCCAGGAACAAGATCTGAGGTCTCTGTCCAGAAAATGCGGTCCTAGGAACAGCTAAGATACTGCGCAGAACCCTAAAACTCGCTGGCCTCTGTAGAGGACCCGAGCTTGAAGAGGACACACACCACCCGAAAAAGGGGGAGAGGGAGATTATATATATACACTACCGTTCAAAAGTTTGGGATCACCCAAACAATTTTGTGTTTTCCATGAAAAGTCACACTTATTCACCACCATATGTTGTGAAATGAATAGAAAATAGAGTCAAGACATTGACAAGGTTAGAAATAATGATTTGTATTTGAAATAAGATTTTTTTTACATCAAACTTTGCTTTCGTCAAAGAATCCTCCATTTGCAGCAATTACAGCATTGCAGACCTTTGGCATTCTAGCTGTTAATTTGTTGAGGTAATCTGGAGAAATTGCACCCCACGCTTCCAGAAGCAGCTCCCACAAGTTGGATTGGTTGGATTGGCACTTCTTTGAGCAGATTGAGTTTCTGGAGCATCACATTTGTGGGGTCAACTAAACGCTCAAAATGGCCAGAAAAAGAGAACTTTCATCTGAAACTCGACAGTCTATTCTTGTTCTTAGAAATGAAGGCTATTCCATGCGAGAAATTGCTAAGAAATTGAAGATTTCCTACACTGGTGTGTACTACTCCCTTCAGAGGACAGCACAAACAGGCTCTAACCAGAGTAGAAAAAGAAGTGGGAGGCCGCGTTGCACAACTGAGCAAGAAGATAAGTACATTAGAGTCTCTAGTTTGAGAAACAGACGCCTCACAGGTCCCCAACTGGCATCTTCATTAAATAGTACCTGTTAGAGCCTGTTTGTGCTGTCCTCTGAAGGGAGTAGTACACACCGGTGTAGGAAATCTTCAATTTCTTAGCAATTTCTCGCATGGAATAGCCTTCATTTCTAAGAACAAGAATAGACTGTCGAGTTTCAGATGAAAGTTCTCTTTTTCTGGCCATTTTGAGCGTTTAATTGACCCCACAAATGTGATGCTCCAGAAACTCAATCTGCTCAAAGAAGTGCCCATCCAACCAATCCAACTTGTGGGAGCTGCTTCTGGAAGCGTGGGGTGCAATTTCTCCAGATTACCTCAACAAATTAACAGCTAGAATGCCAAAGGTCTGCAATGCTGTAATTGCTGCAAATGGAGGATTCTTTAACGAAAGCAAAGTTTGATGTAAAAAAAATCTTATTTCAAATAAAAATCATTATTTCTAACCTTGTCAATGTCTTGACTCTATTTTCTATTCATTTCACAACATATGGTGGTGAATAAGTGTGACTTTTCATGGAAAACAAGAAATTGTTTGGGTGATCCCAAACTTTTGAACGGTAGTGTATATGAAAAGGATTAGCGGATAATCTTCTGGACCTCGCTCTGCCTCTGCTGTAGCTAGAGGCTTTTTCATAGACTGAGACCGATGATCCAGCCCCACCAGGAGGAAAATCTAATGTCATAGAAGAGACAGAGAAGAGAAAGACAGACAGACAGACAGACAGACAGACAGACAAGTCTGTGAGGATAAAAGAACTGTTTTATTTATTTTATTTTTCTCGATTTTCTCCCCAATTGTACTTAGCCAATTACTCCACCCTTCCGAGCCGTCCCGGTCGCTGCTCCACCCCCTCTGCCGATTCGGGGAGGGCTTCACTTCTTTTCACCTGACAGTGAGGAGTTTCAACAGGGGGACATAGCGCGTGGGAGGATCACGCTATTCCCCCCAGTCCCCCCCCCCTGAATAGGCACCCCAACCAACCAGAGGACGTGCTAGTGCAGCGACCCACATCCGGCTTCCCACAAGCAGACACGGCCAATTGTGTCTGCAGGGACGCCCGACCAAGCCGGAGGATCACGGGGATTTGAACCGGCGATCCCCAGAACTATTTTATTTTAAACAACAGAGACGTAAATCTGCCAAAACAAGATGCCCATCGATCTATCCATCCATTATCCAAGCCGCTTATCCCTACCAGGGTCACGGGGATGCTGGAGCCTATCCCAGCAGTCACTGAGCTGCAGGCGGGGAGACACCCTGGACAGGCCGCCAGTCCATCACAGGGCCACAGAACAAGATGTATCAGTGTGTAAATGACACATCATCAAAACAGAATCATCAGCTTTCTTTCTGATGGGGTCATTCCAGCACACAGAGCAAGGTGTGAACACGGCCAAAAGAAAGAAGGCACCAAAACCACTTCTTCCTGGCTCCGTGCGTTGACGTGGTGACCCTGCATCATTGCAGTGATAATACCATCAGCCATCTGCCCGCATTTCACAGTCAAACTACTGAGGACTCATCGCCACCGCATCATGACTAAGCAAGATGGCGTGAGGTGGATATAAAGGCTCACAACCGCTGGTCCGTGGCTCTATCAGACTTTATTTAACTAGCGTACCAAGCTTTTGATTGCTTTTATGCAACGGCACAGTTTTAATTCCATTGTGAGGACCGCTTGTTCACCAATCACTGCTTCCCAAATTACATAACCCGCACAGTTCACATGCACGTCATGCAGAATAAGACCCACTGCCACAGCGATTTGTGCCGCGTCTGGTCACGGGTCTGATATCAGTTTTGATGTTTCGGGACACGGAGTCAGGGGGAATCGGTGATCGCTTGCAAATCTACACCGTGGCTCAAACCCAGCACAGCATCATAAAGAAGCCTAGAGAAGGCTCCTTGCATGCAGCTCTTCATCATGATCAACAACACAGCCTCGCAAATTCAGACTGACACCATTTAGTCTGCATAATGGGATTAATCTCTGCACACAGGCCGCGTGTTACTGTGCCGTACTAATCCCACACACACATGCATAACTCACGAGTTCACAAAAGAGACGTTCCTGCATACGTGGAAGTCAAAACCAACTACACGTACACGGTGTACGTATTGCTATGCAGCCATGGCGGCTGGCGGGGGGGGCGCAATTTACTTTGGTGCTCATCCTCGCTCGAGGACTCGGTCCGTCAGCCTGGATTCAGACTCAGGGCTGCTGTCGGGGAGGAACTGGAGAACAGCCATGCAAATGAGGCCGGGCTGAAACTGCAGTATTGACCAGTGGCGGCTGGTGCTAAAAATGTTTGGGGGGAGGGGGGGAGCAATGTACCTTGGCCCAGCACACCTGACAGCTGCTTTAATGTCCACACAGTCCCAGAGTTATTAAGAAGGACCACGTAGCCTATAGATTTTATCAGGATTGGTAGACGGTGGATGATTGACAGTCGAGACGAGGCGTGGTGGTGGGTGTGAACATGATTGACAGCCACGAGAATTGTCCAATCACATTAGATCAAAACAATACCAATTCACTGCCAATAAAAGTGGGCGTGTCTGGGGCAGCACAGAACTGCGCCCCCTGGAAAATGTGAAGAAACCAATCAGACAGCAGCCTCAGGTCACCTGCTCGCCACAAGTTAGAGGGCTTACGTAAGGTATGGTTTGGCCGGCGCCCCTCACCCAGGAAGTATATGTATTCAGACAGGAAGTATATGTATTCAGACAGGAAGTATATGAATTCAGACAGGAACCAACCAAACACCATTTGAACCAATATGTAATGCTGCTGACAGGCGCTCCCACACTGAAAACACTTTTATTTCATCATTATTTGCATCACACAACTAAATTATATTTAACATGTTTAAGTAGATTTTCCTCTCTTGATGTTTGAAGGGGGCGGAGCCCCAGCACCCTCTACTGGCCAGCTGCCACTGCTGTGCAGATTGAGAACAGATTACGGTGCTATATTTTCATCGTTCTTGCGTTATTTCACGTGTTTGTTGGGAGTGTGTGTACGTCAGCACCTCATCACACCGGCTGCACCGTGTCACTGCTGCATGTGCCAAACCAAACCAGCCTGAATCTTAGAGACTGAGAAGAGCTTTTAAAAACCCTGACTTAGCGAGCACGGTGGAGGAGGGCAGGACTGTCACAGCGAGGCGGACTTAATCCGTGTACAGTAGGCTTACTTTTACTGTGCTGCACACGATAACGTGCAGAGACGTGCTGCAGAAACACATCCTGCTTCTAATTAAAGTCCATCAGTCAGGCAAGCAACGAACAGCTGTCTCCTGAGTCTGCACTGCCGCTGAACCTTCCTCACACACACACTTACAGCACACGCACACACACACACACACACACACACACACACATAAACACCTCCCCCACACACACACACTTACAGCACACGCACACACACACACACACACACACAGACAAACAAACACCTCCCCCACACACACACACAAACTGACCACACACACACACACACACATACAAACTGACCACACACACACACAAACTGACCCCCCACACACACACACACAAGCAAACACCCCACCACACACACACACACAAACTGACCACACACACACACACTCTCACACACACACACACACAAACTGACCACACACACACACACTCTCACACACACACACACACAAACTGACCACACACACACACACACACACACAAACTGACCACACACACACATACAAACTGACCCCCACACACACACAAACTGACCCCTCCCCACACACACACACAAAAACACCCCCCCCACACACACACACACCCCCACACACACAAACACCCTCCCCCACACAAACACATACAAACACCCCCAACACACAAACACACATACAACCTCCCCCACACAAACACATACAAACACCCCCAACACACAAACACACATACAAACAAGCCCACACACACACACACTGTATTTCTGAGGACTATCATTGACGACATTCATTCCCTAACCTTAGCCATCACAACACGTCTAACCTTCCACATTAAACCCTAAACCAAGTCCTGACCTTTAAACGGAGCCTTAAAGAAGTGTGAACGGGTGTCCGGGTAGCATAGCGGTCTATTCCGCTGCCTGCAAACACAGGGATCGCCGGTTCGAATCCCCGTGTTACCTCCAGCTTGGTCAGGCGTCTCTACAGACACAACTAGCCGTGACTCCGGGTGGGAAGCCGGATGTGGGTATGTGTCCTGGTCGCTAGCGCCTCCTCTGGTCGGTCGGGAAGGGGAACTGGGGGAATAGCGCGATCCTCCCATGCGCTACGTCCCCCTGGTGAAACTCCTCTCTGTCAGGTGAAAAGAAGCGGCTGGTGACTCCACATGTATGGGAGGAGGCATGTGGTAGTCTGCAGCCCTCCCCAGATTGGGGAGGGCTGCCCTTTTGAGCCGTTGCTGCTCGAAAGAGTGGGGTAATTGGCAGGATACAACCGGGGAGAAAAGGGAGGACACATTAAAAAAAGAAAAAAGATGAAACCAAGTGTCTACGGAGATTGGTTGGGACGCTGTGGGACTAGTTTGGGCTGCGGATGAATACGAGTGTTTACACCGAGGCGGTCGAGGTGCAGTTCGTGTTTGCTGCTGAGCCTGCACCGCCTGTGTGCTGCTCAGGTGGCAGGTAGGAGGAGAACCGGCTGTGGAGAGCTGGCTGGAGAGCGGAGAGCCCTCTCCAAGGCTATAAAATGTCCCAGCATGCACCCACACTCCCGACACCCACTCCTTCTGTCGTCCAAACCGCAACGGCGCCTGCGCCCCTGCTTCAGCAGCACCCCATCTGAGATGATGCTCCACCTCATAAGACAAACAAGGGCAACAAATTCACTCATACGAAAACACGTGTGTATGAGTCCTGCAAAATATTACAGTAACAGACACGTTCAAGACTACAGAAAAAAACAAACAGTCTCGTTTTACAGACAGCACTTGCGTTGTTAAGCCCATCGGTGGCGATGTGTCCTGTATGACAGGAGCGTTTTCGCCGCATGTGTCATTTCTAGTTCACGTGCCAAAGTCTCCGCCAACTGCAGCAACCTGTTCAGGTACGCGGCACATACGGACCGTCAGCGACGAGAGCTGAAGTTGCACTAAAACCGGTTCGGCACGACGAGTCGGCTTTACAAGAGGCTCTTCGTCTTACTGTAGCTCTGCTGTTGGGAATGATGAGTCACACCTTACCTTCACGCACCAGCAGGGACTCGAACGCCATCTGCCATCACACGCCTGCCAGGAGCAATAAACCACGGCTGTGATTCACCGTCAACTTTACAATTAACCACCGACCTCGGGGGGTGCCAGCAACCACGGGGTGAGTCTGAACCCAGGCCAGTTAGAACAACGCCGGGCCAGGGTACCGTCTGCACATCCACGTGGACGCTGCAGCCCAAACGGCAACACAGACGGACGGACGTTTTCAGTGGTGAAAATCTGCAGCAGAAACTACTACTACTACTACCACTACCACTACTACTACTACTACCACTACCACTACTACTACTACCACCACCACTACTACTACTACTACTACCACCACCACCACTACTACTACTACTACCACTACTACTACTACTACTACTACTACTACCACTACTGCTACTACTACTACCACCACCACTACCACCACCACCACCACCACCACTACTACTACTATTACTACTACTACTACCACTACTACTACTACTACTACTACCACCACTACTACTACTACTACTACCACCACCACTACTACTACCACCACTACTACTACTACTACTACTACCACCACTAATACTACTACTACTACCACCACCACCACCACTACTACTACTACTACTACTACTACTACTACTGCTACTACTTTCGGCTGCTCCCGTTAGGGGGCGCCATAGCAGATCATCCGTGTCCATCTCTTCCTGTCCTCTGCATCTTCCTCCGTCACACCAGCCACCTGCATGTCCTCCCTCACCACCTCCATAAACCTCCTCTTTGGCCTTCCTCTTCCCTGGCAGCTCCATGTTCAGCATCCTTCTCCCAATATACCCAGCATCTCTCCTCCACACATGTCCAAACCATCTCAATCTTGTCTCTCTTGCTTTGTCTCCAAACCGTCCAACCTGAGCTGTCCCTCTAATATACTCGTTCCTAATCCTGTCCTCCTTCATCACTCCCAATGAAAATCTTATCATCTTCATCTCTGCCACCTCCAGCTCCACCTCCTGTCTTTTCATCAGTGCCACTGTCTCCAAACCATACAACATAGCTGGTCTCGCCACCATCTTGAAAACCTTCCCTTTAACTCTTGCTGGTACCCTTCTGTCACACATCACTCCTGACACTCTTCTCCACCCACTCCACCCTGCCTGCACTCTCTTCTTCAACTCTCTTCTGCACTCCCCGTTACTTTGGACAGTTGACTCCCAGTATTTAAACTCATACACCTTCATCACCTCTACTCCTTGCATCCTCACCATCCCACTGTCCTCCCTCTCATTCATGCATAGGTATTCCTACTCCTACTGACTTTCATTCCTCTTCTCTCCAGTGCATACCTCCACCTCTCCAGGCTCTCCTCCACCTGCTCCCTATTCTCGCTACAGATCACAATGTCATCCGCAAACATCACAGTCCACGGAGACTCCTGCCTGATCTCGTCCATCAACCTGTCCATCACCACTGCAAACAAGAAAGGGTTCAGAGCCGATCCTTGATGTAATCCCACCTCCACCTTGAACCCATCTGTCATTCCAACCACACACCTCACCACTGTCACACTGCCCTCATACATATCCTGCACCACTCCTACATACTTCTCTGCAACTCCCGACTTCCTCATACAATACCACACCTCCTCTCTCCGCACCCTGTCATATGCTTTCTCTAAATCTACAGACACAATGTACCTCCTTCTGGCCTTCTCTATACTTCTCCATCAACATTCTCAAACATCACATCTGTGGTGCTCTTTCGTAGCATTTCGTGGAAAATGTGCAGCAGAACATCGCCCTTAAAGCTGCAATCCTGAATATCGTGGTTTTGTGTTTACCATTGTGTGTCCTATGTAGGTGTTGGTGAGGTGAGTGTCTGAGCTCCATTCACACTGAATGAGCCAGCAGGGCTGCTGTGTCAGAAACAAACATAAAACCTGATGGAACCTGAGTTTTACTTACTGATGTAGTACTATCTGTTGGTGAAGGTCGTCTACCAGTTTGTTCTGTCATATCTGCTGGTTAGACACAACAACTTCAACTCTTCAAACTCAACACTGCCTGCCTTCTTCTTCCTCATCTGGCTGCTATGATGAAGATGGAGAACACTGTGCACCCTGTCATTTTTCCTGGCAAAGTCCTACCAGACACCAACCATCCACATCACATGCTGCTGCAGTCTGCAGGATCTGGAGATTCGTGGATTAAGTATTTTCTTAAATCCAGTGATGACAGAAAGAGTAAAACAGTTTGGAGAATGTCCATTGTGAGAATCAGCTATTACAGTCTGACAATCTTGCTACATTTCAGCAGTTCAGAATTAATAAAAAGGTTGTAGCTTCTAAAGTCGAGAACCAAAACAGCCCAAATGTACAACAAACACATTGACCTAATCTGCTAACTTTTTTTTTGTTGCACTGTGCAAAAATAAAATAGCATCCACTGTGCCAGCATTCAGGCAATTGCGCCTCGCCCCTAACGCACCCTGCTTCGCTGAATGAGCCTTCGCTCGCAGCGCTTGTTGCAGGAATGCACAAGATTCTCCCTGCACGGTGCTTGGGTTCCTTAAGGTGCTACACAAAAGTAAGTTGTAGCTGTTGTTGCTGCAGCCACGGGAATGAGGGTTCCTGTTTCTCACAGAAAGAAAGCAACACTTCCTCTGATGACCCCTCGAATGGAAGGTTTGTGGCGCAGTGCTCCACTTCATCCATTAATTCGGGCGTCTCATCTTCTCATTGTCAGACAAACTTTGTTGGACATCTTACATTGACAATGGAAAGTGTAACTGCCAAGTTCAAAATACTTTGTTTGTTTGTAAAAATGTTCAGGGACACAGCTTCTACTCGCCTTAACAGAATCTAGCTGTGGTTAAAAACTGAATTATCGGTGTTGAACTGACAGACTGAGTGACACGCTTACTCACAGCAGGTCTCAAACTTGAATTAAGAGAGACTATGTAAAAAAGAGAATATGTAAAAAAGGAAAAATCAAACCAATAAAGGTAATATGCAAATGTAAAGTTAAAGGCAAAATCTGACATTTCCATCCATCCATTATCTGAACCGCTTATCCTGTTCTCAGGGTCAAGGGATGCTGGAGCCTATCCCAGCAGTCACTGGGCGGCAGGCGGGGAGACACCCTGGACAGGCCGCCAGACCATCACACAGGGCCGACACACACACACACACACACACACACACACACACACACACACACACACACACAGGGACAATTGAGTACGGCCGAGTCACCTGACCTCCATGTCTTTGGACTGTGGGAGGAAACCGGAGCCCCCGGAGGAAACCCACGCAGACACGGGGAGAACATGCAAACTCCACACAGAGGACGACCCGGGACGACCCCCAAGATTGGACTACCCCAGGGCTAAAACCCAGGACCTTCTTGCTGTAAGGTGACCGCACTAACTACTGCGCCACCATGCCGCCCATAATCTGAAATTTATTCCACAAATAAAATGGCGGTATAGTCACACACACAACTGACTTTGAGTTCCAGATGTAAAATAATCCTTCTGTCTTTCTCAGCCGATGGTAATTAAAAATAAGAGTCTGTTATACTGCAATATTTACAACCACTGGTAATTAAATTTGAATGAAGGATTGCACCTTGAAAACAGAAGATAAAAGGTACGACAGACAGAGAGGCTGGTGGCTGGAGGATAGCAGCCACACCAGGAGGTCGTGTGAAGGAAACCCACGTGTGCTCCGACACAGTTTGATCCACTTTACTTCGAAGCGGTTCATTAGCAACACCAAAGCTCATAAAGAGCCTCTTGTGTCGAGGCGTCGCTCCCAGAAGACTCCTCGGGGTCCGGTGGAGGGAGGGAGGGAGGGGGAAGCTGATACCGTGAAGAATAGGCTTCATTATGGGCCCAGCGCCACACCTCACCCGCTCCCGTTATCAGGGACACCCCCCCCCCCGTTCTCCCGAGCACGACTACTGTACAGGACTGTGAGCTGCCTGGTGTGCATGTCGTTAACTCTGTCCTGACTGACGCCTGCTTTATCTTTCCTGGAGGTGATGAACTTAACGAGGCGTGTCACGCAGCCTTCCTTCTGAACGCACTTCCTGCATTCCGACTTTTAATTTCCTGTTGGCGACACACTGCTATCTTAAACATCTAAGGGGTTTTGTCATTACAGTTCCACTCCTCTGATCTCCTCTAATCATGTCATACCGAGACAGAGAGAGAGACAGAGAGAGAGAGACAGAGAGAGAGAGAGAGACAGAGAGAGAGACAGACCGGCGATCATTGCAGCAAGATTTATATTTTCCTGCCACAACCTGAGAGACAGTGGGTGACGGCACCTATTGCTATTGTTGTTGTTTGATATCATAATCATTGTTGTTGTTGCTGTTATTATTATAATCATTGTTGTATTGTGTTTTTGTTGTTTTACATGCTTTGGCAATATGTACACGTATGTCATGCCAATAAAGAAAATATTTAAATTGAAAATTGAAATTGAGAGCGAGAGAGACAGAGAGAGGCGGAGAGAGAGACAGACACAGAGAGAGTGAGACAGACAGAGAGTGAGCGACAGAGCAAGAAAGAGAGCGACAGAGCAAGAAAGAGAGCGAGAGCGAGAGAGAGAGTGAGACAGAGAGAGACAGAGAGAGTGAGACAGAGAGCGAGACAGAGAGAGCGAGAGACAGCAAGAGAGAGAGAGTGAGACAGACAGAGAGAGCGAGACAGAGAGAGAGACAGAGAGAGCGAGACAGAGAGCGAGACAGACAGAGAGAGCGAGACAGAGAGAGACAGAGAGAGCGAGACAGAGAGCGAGACAGAGAGCGAGAGACAGCAAGAGAGAGAGCGAGAGAGACAGAGAGAGCGAGACAGAGAGAGAGACAGAGAGAGTGAGAGAGAGAGCGAGACAGAGAGAGACAGAGAGAGCGAGAGACAGCAAGAGAGAGAGCGAGAGAGACAGAGGGAGAGACAGAGAGAGTGAGACAGAGAGCAAGACAGAGAGAGCGAGAGACAGCAAGAGAGAGAGAGCGAGAGACAGAGAGAGAGAGACAGAGAGTGAGACAGAGAGCGAGACAGAGAGAGACAGAGAGAGCGAGACAGAGAGAGAGACAGAGAGTGAGACAGAGAGCGAGACAGAGAGAGACAGAGAGAGCGAGACAGAGAGAGCGAGACAGAGAGAGAGACAGAGAGAGCGAGACAGAGAGCGAGACAGAGAGAGACAGAGAGAGCGAGACAGAGAGAGAGCGAGAGACAGCAAGAGAGAGCGTGAGACAGACAGAGAGAGCAAAACAGAGCGAGCGAGCGAGACAGAGATTATGAGGGAATAAATAAAGACCATAAAAGCATTGGCTTTTGCACTGCAGAGAATGGAAGCTGCTTTTAAGAAGATGGAATCCACGTTTTTCACCTTTTTACATAAATGACCTTCCTCCGTTTGTGGGTCAGAAAAGCTCCTTCATCAACAGGGGCCAGATTCTGTTGTGCTCTCCTACATGTAGACCACAACTTCATATAAACATTCAGATGGTTTTGAGTATCACAGTGAACTCCTGATGTTTCAAAACTCGCTCGGACGATAAAGCACATTCAGGACTCCTGCTCTCGGCGGGACAACGCTGAGGAAGGCAGAGCGAGGGAGGCGAGACTGATGCTGTTCAGTGACGTTTAACCTGTCACATCAGCTACAGTCATAACTGGCTGCTCGCAGCGGCCAAGGCTGCCATGTTCCCTCCATCCGGGGACAAGACCTCTCTTTTGATGGTTTGTGTGACCTCACAGGGAGGTCGGGAGACAGTAAAGTCCATCCTTGCTCGAGGACTCGGTCTGTCAGCCTGGATTCAGACACAGAGCTGTTGTCGGGGAGGAACCGGAGGACAGCCATGCAAACGAGGCCGGGCTGAAACTGAAGTATTGACCAGCGGCAGCTGATGATAAAAAATTTGGGGGGGGTGCAAGTTACCTTGGCGCAGCACACCTGACAGGTGCTCACAGACTGAAAAACACTTTTATTTCATAATTATTTGCATTATACAACTAAATTATATTTAATATGTTTAAGTAGATTTTCATCTCTTGACGTTGGAAGGGGCCCCCCCCCAGCGCCCTCTACTGGCCAGCCGCCACCGGTACTGACGCGTGTCTACTACAGTTAAAATAACTGCAGACCATGCAGTGAGGTGAGGAGCTCGTGAAGGTGTCTACTGACCTGTCTAGGTGGTGTATCCACAGTACGTGACGGCTCTCTAACACACGCCATGATGCTAACTGGGCATTTCTCTGGAGAGAATTCAAACTTGCATGCTGAATTTCTCGCAGCAAAAGAGCAATACCCTTCCAACGAATATGAAGACTGACAAAAGGAGGATATATCTCGGTGACGTGTGGAAATAAGAGAGGCCTTAGCCTGCTACAGCGCCCGGCAAGCCGCTCTTCAAGAGGCGCTGCAAATATTCATAGTGACGTGAGCGCAGATTAGCAGAGCCTGCTCCCTCGTGGGCACGGTGCCTCCGCCATCACCAACCTCCACTCGTTTCCTCTCCCTCGCTCTCTTACTCACGCTGCTCACAAGCACATATGTTTTCCCCCTTAGTACATGCACATATGTGTGTTATGTGACCAGAATGAAAACACACTCACGTTACGTCAGATTCACGGGCCTGCCCCTTCCAACGACTCGTACCGCTGCGCCGCTGTGAGGCACAAACACACCGAGCGCCGGCCTCCATCACACCACCAGTTTACTATGATCAAACTCAATAATGACGGCACGGTGGCCGATCAAAGACAGATTCCTGTGTGCCTTCAGGTGACAGCACACAGGACGTTTTCACCATGTCCTGCGATTCGAGCCCTGTCCCACTGACCTGAGTACAAATAACACGACATTACACCTTCACACTGCGTGCAACGCATACGCCAAAATCCAATTTTACCTGCAGATGACGCACCAATCCTTTCCATTAACTTCTATGGAGAGCTGACGTGTCCAAACACCACGCATCACCTTGAACGGTCATGACGCCACCAGCGAGGCTCAGCTCGCCCGCGAAGCTCAGTTCGCCCAGTTCACCTGATACGCGGACATCCACAAGCAGGTGAGCAGGGGAAACAATCTTCTTTGTACTTAAATCATGGTATTAACGGTAGTATTTTAGTTATTTTATTAACCCTGACCCTAACCCTAACATTAACCTTGACCCTAACACTAACCCTAACATTAACCTTGACCCTGACCCTAACCCTGCTTGTGGACGCCTGCTCTTCTGGTGAACTGGGCAAGCTGAACTTCGCTGGTGATGTCATGACCGTTCGAGGTGGTGCGTGGTACTTGGACGCATCAGCTCTCCACAGAAGTTAATGGAGATTGGCATATCATCTGCACGCAAAATTGGATTTTGGCGTATGCACTGCACGCAAAGTGTAAAATCGTGCTATTTGTATGCAGATTGGTGACATCAGGTTGGCAATTCAAACCCGCCTGGCTTGCAGAAACAGTCAGAGCAGATGTGTCAGTCCTGCAGCAGCTCTCTGAAGGATCCCAGCTGCTGTTTCCCATCACACACCTTACACATCACGTCGTGGTTGATAGAGGCGACATGGGAAAGGACAAATGCACTGGCATCAACCTGACATCCTTTCATAAATATCCAAAATACCTCGACACTTCTGAGGATGACCTAGTTTAGGTGGACGCGTCAGTAAAGGCTGAAGCCACCGATGTGTCCACCTGGCGGCGTTACTGAGTCAAACAAGCGGCCCCGTGCGAGCACGTCTCTCCCAGTTGGTGACGGACAGACGCCGGCCTGCAGATGGCAGTTCCTTGAGGCCAGATCTCTCCTGCAGATGCTGACAGGCGCCCCGGGGCAAAACACAATTTTAAACAACCCTTTAGGCTCGTTACTCTGGGACCTGCAGAACAGGACTGCGCCATCATTTTGCTGACTGTCACCTGAAGTGCAGACCTCACCAAAACCACATTCAGTAGTACACATTCTCGGTTAACGAGGACGTCTTTTGGGGCTCGTTAACAGACTCAAGTCTAACTATCTAGACTTTTTAATGCATATTACAAATCATATCCATCACATCACGACAGCCACTGATGTGGGATGGACACAATGGCTTTTGGTTGAAAGACAAAATGGTAAAATTAAGCCTTTTGTGTACTATGATGACAGACTGAAGTACAAGTACAAGGAAATAGTCAGATGTGCGACTTTAAAAGACGTATTTAGTGTTTATATTAAAAAGCATAATCTGAAACGGGTCTAGTATAAGCATCCTCTTACACAGTGAGGCTTTCTAATAAATCTCTGAGGAGAGGGACAGGTATGGGTCAGGAGTCTGAACGGTGGAACCAGTTCAATTAAATCTTCTCACACCAGCAAGAGACACCAGACTGAAAAAGACCTTGATTGTGGCCTTTAATGGACTCCAACATAAACCAAAAGAGGAACTAAATAAGCTCGCCATCTCAACATGTGTTCCCACTGGATATGCAGATCTCAGCCTGAAAAACACGAGTCCACATCTCAGCAGTGGGCTCACTGACTCACTGGGAGACGCCCAATGTGTTGCTGCTGCATTTACACACATTATCCCAAAACGTGTTGCTGCTGCATTCAAACACATTATCCCAAAACGTGTTGCTGCTGCATTTACACACAGTATCCCAAAACGTGTTGCTGTTGCATTCAAACACATTATCCCAAAATGTGTTGCTGCTGCATTCAAACACATTATCCCAAAACGTGTTGCTGCTGCATTTACACACAGTATCCCAAAACGTGTTGCTGCTGCATTCAAACACATTATCCCAAAATTAATGTGTTGCTGTTACATTTAAACACATTATCCCAAAACTAATGTGGTGCTGCTACATTTCAACACATTATCCCAAAACTAATGTGTTGCTGCTACATTTAAACACATTATCCCAAAACTAATGTGTTGCTGTTACATTTAAACACATTATCCCAAAACTAATGTGTTGCTGTTACATTTAAACACATTATCCCAAAACTAATGTGTTGCTGCTACATTTCAACACATTATCCCAAAACTAACGTGGTGCTGCTATATTTAAACACATTATCCCAAAACTAATGTGTTACTGCTACATTTAAACACATTATCCCAAAACTAATGTGTTTCTGCTACATTTAAACACATTATCCCAAAAGTAATGTGTTGCTGCTACATTTAAACACATTATCCCAAAGCCAATGTGTTGCTGCTACATTTAAACACATTATCCCAAAACTAATGTGTTGCTGCTACATTTCAACACATTATCCCAAAACCAATGTGTTGCTGCTACATTTAAACACATTATCCCAAAACTAATGTGTTACTGCTACATTTCAACACAATACCCCAAAACTAATGTGTTGCGGTGACATTTAAACACATTATCCCAAAACTAAGAGATTGACAGGCGGATTGGTGCAGCATTAGCAGTAATGCTGACATTGTACCGGACCGTTGTGGTGAAGAGGGAGCTGAGCCGGAATGCAAAGCTCTCAATTTACCAGTCAATCTTCGTTCCAACCCTCACCTATGTCATGAGCTTTGGGTAGTGACCGAAAAGGTGAGATCGCGGATACAAGCGGCTAAAATGAGTTTCCTCCGTAGGGTGTCTGGGCTCAGCCTTAGAGATAGGGTGAGGAGCTCGGACATCCGGAGGGAGCTCGGAGTAGAGCCACTGCTCCTTCGTGTCGAAAGGAGCCAGTTGAGGTGGTTCGGGCATCTGATTAGGATGCCTCCTGGGCGCCTCCCTTTGGAGGTTTTCCGGGCACGTCCAACTGGGAGGAGAACCCGGGGTAGACCCAGAGCTCACTGGACGGACTACATGTCCAATCTGGCCTGGGAACACCTTGGGATCCTCCAGGAGGGGCTGGAGGGTTTTGCTGGGGAGAGGGACATCTGGAGTGCCCTACTTAACTTGGTGCCACCGCGACCCGACCCCGGAGAAGCGGCTGATGATGAGACGAGATGAACAAAATGTGGCATAAAGAATAAAGAGGGATTACAGATTGGACAGCCAGTAATGTGATGTGGTAAAATGGGTTCATGAGAACTAACTCAGATGTCCCACATGTCTGCTGTCTTCAGAAAGCCAAACCGCCACCCCGCTGCTGCTTTTCAGCATGTCACATTTCAGACGACTACCAACATGAGCAGCTGACATCGTTTAGCTGATCAACAGGAAATTAACTGATTGCAAAACTAACCGATACCTCCATCAGATGTGGGTAAAGGTCAGCTGCAGCCCTGTTTCAGAGCGACTATTCACGACACGCAGATGGACACTAAAGAAAGACTTGAATAAATTCGGTCTAGTTCGGGGGGAAAAAACGAACAGAAAATAAAAACGGCCTCGGCAAATTGGAGAAAGCGGACGTTGTGATCTGGCTCTGGTTGACATGCAGTTCTCCCTCGACCCGCTTCACAATGAACAAAAGGACCCCATGTCCTCGGCTGACGCACAGTCGACGAACACCTACAGACGCTAACGAGAAATAGCACGATGTCAAGTATTTCCTCAGAAGGCCTCGGGGTTGTAAAGGTCACACACGGCAGGCCGCATCACACGTTTCTGTAGGTCTCTTCTATCCATCTGTCTTTCTATCTCTTCATTTATTATTCATCTTACTGTTGTATGAAAGTGCTGGCGTTAACCTGACACAGAGCCCATCTGAGCTGACGCGGGGGCTGTAGACAAGATGAACCTATCTATCGTTCATAAATCAAGTCCTACGTGTAGGTATGGATGGACTCTGTGAGGAAGATAAACCTCGACATGATGGCAGTAACCAACGAGGAAAAACTCTTCTTTATGTGATGTACTGAAATATCGACACAAACACAAACCGGGAGGTTTCATCTTCCCAAATGAAATGACTCTTTAGTAACTGCACACAGAACCCAGTCTAGCCTCACACCATGATAACCCAGTATAGAGCCAACACCATCATAACCCAGTATAGCGCCAACACTATTATAACCCAGTATAGAGCCAACACTATTGTAACCCAGTATAGGGCCATCACTATTATAACCCAGTATAGAGTCAACACTATCATAACCCAGTATAGAGCCATCACTATTATAACCAGGATAGAACCAACACCATTATAACCCAGTATAGAACCAACACTATTATAATCCCATATAGAACCAACATTATTATAACCCAGTATAGAACCAACACCATTATAACCAGTATAGAACCAACACTGTATAATACCCCAGTATAGAACCAAAACCATTACAACCAGTATAGAACCAACACCATTATAACCCAGTATAGAACCAACACCATTATAACCCAGTATAGAACCAACACTATTATAACCCAGTATAGAACCACCACCATAATAACCCCGTATAGAACCACCACCATAATAACCCAGTATAGAACATACTTGTTAAAGATCAGCAACAACAGAATAATCTGACAAATATATCAACTGAAATTGTGCATCTCACCATTTTTAAATTGAGTCTTAACTTTTTTTTTAACTATTTCTATGATACAAGCTTAGCTTCTGTTAAACGTCTTCACCATTTTTATTATTGTGCTTTTCTCTCACTGTTCTTGTCAGTTATTCTTCCTTCAAACATTGAGCTGGAGCACAGTAAGAATTTCTTTGTACTGTGTACTTGTACCTGTACAGAGGACAAATAGACTGAGGTTTGTGTTCCTCTGTGTGCACTGCGTTCTACTGTCCCTGACAGCCTACCTATACTTCATGCCCGTCTTCATGCTCTGCTCGCTGGAGGAGGGGACGCTCTGGACGGACAGCTGTCCCAGACTTCGGGCGACCATCGCCACGGCTCTGAACTTGCTGCGGGTGCCCGTGTTGGGGCTGTTGGCGTTCTGGCGGTTCAGGCGGTCCTCCGTGTTGCGACTCACGCCGCCGCGGTGGTCCGTGCACACCAATGACACCTGCATCCTGGCTGAGGGCTGAGAAGTCTGGTGTTTCTGGGAACGCTTGGATCAAAACTCTCTTCCAGCCAAGACTGGTGCGGAAGTGCGAAGACCCCACCACCCCTAACCCAAACCTCCTCCTCAGAGAGAGAGAGAGCGAGAGAGAGAGAGAGAGAGAGAGAGAGCGAGGGGGGCGGTGAAAGGAAGGGAGGATCTGATCAGACCGCTGATGGGGTGAAAGAAGAGCCCGGCATCCAGACGATGACACTATGGCACTTGTGCCCGAGTTGGTATGAGTCTACAAAACACCGGCGAACACCCGCCACAAAACTTCAGACGCACAGGATCCAAAACAAGGATATTTAAATGTCAATACAGAAGAAAAATGTCTCCCAAAAAACACACGAATGTCCAATAAGAGGTACAGTTCAGACGGCTTCTACCCCTCACTGATTTATCCATCTGCCCCACCGCCTGCCTCCCTGTAATCAGATGCTCATCTGACGTGCCGATCTAAAAGCCTTTGCAATTCTCCTCTTTAAGTCGAGTTTAGCGTCGGGGGAGGTGACGCCTCTCTCTCCCCGCCAAGACTGAAGAACAGAGGCACGGACGTCCTAACCAAGAGCCCCCGAACACGGAGAAAGGTGCATGCGGCTCCGCCAGGCTCTCACCGCGGCCAGCGAGCTCCTCCCGCTGCTGGAGACAACCGCCCGATATTCATAATCCAACACACCCGGCACTGAAGACAGCTCCCCAGATTACATGGACGTGTGTGTGTGTGTGTCTGACAAATCGGAGGGAGGGAGGAGGGGGAGAGAGAGAGAGAGAGAGAGAGAGAGAGAGAGAGAGAGAGAGAGAGAGAGAGAGAGAGAGAGAGAAAGGTGGGAGGAATATGGAGAGGCTAAGCAAAGGAATAATGAGAGCCACAGCAGCAAGAGAGAGATAGAGGGAGATATAGAGGGAGAGATTGACAGAGAGATAGAGGGAGAGATAGAGGGAGGTATAAAGAAGCTACAGAAGAAAAAGACAAAAAGAGTGAAAGGGAGGCAGAGCGAGGGAGAAAGAGAGAGAGGGGGCGAGGGAGAGCGAGCGAGACAGAGGGAGGGAGGGAGAGACGGGGGAGGGAGAGAGAACAGGACAGAGGGAGAGAGAGAGCAGGGGGCAGAGAGAGAGAGAGAGAGAGAGAGAGAGAGAGAGAGAGAGAGAGAGAGAGAGAGAGAGAGCAGAAGAGAGAGAGAGAGAGAGAGAGAGAGAGAAAGCAGGAGAGGGAGAGAGGGAGGGAGAGCGGGAGAGAGATAGAGAGAAAGCAGGAGGGAGGGAGAGAGCGAGGGAGAGAGACAGAGAGAGCAGGAGAGAGATAGAGAGCGGGCGAGAGAAAGCAGGAGGAAGAGAGAGAGCGAGAGAGAGGGAGAGATAGCGAGAGAGAGAGGGAGAGAGAGGGAGTGAGGGAGCGCGTGCCAGTGAGTTCACTTGTGTTTACAGTTTCTGTCATAAGGAGTGATGGTGTGTTCTCTGAACTGCTCTGCCGGACCCATCTCTACTGTGGTGTAACTCTAGTCAGTCTGTGTGTGTGTGTGTGTGTGTGTGGTGCCAGGGGACTGCATAATGCCCTCTGGCCCCAGAGAGGGGGGACCTTCACATTGGTCTGTTCGACTGGCCATGAAATATTCATTACGTAACTTTATCCGCGCCAATACGTGTCACAGCTGAGCTGTTTGTGTGTCTGCCGTGGTTTTTGTGTTGTTCCCTCACCCACTAACCTCCATCTGTACTCTGGAAACACTCACCAAAAGGGAAAAAATATTTCACCTGGGGAGACGCGACTTGATCGCTAGCATAAAGCTAGCCTAAAGCTAGCATAATGCTAACATAAATTCTGGAAACACTCACCACAAGGGAAAATTATTTCACCTGGGGAGACGCGACTTGATTGCTAGCATAAAGCTAGCCTAAAACTAGCATAATGCAAACATAAATTCTGGAAACACTCACCACAAGGGAAAAAATATTTCACCTGGGGAGATGCGACTTGATCGCTAGCATAAAGCTAGCCTAAAGCTAGCATAATGCTAACATAAATTCTGGAAACACTCACCACAAGGGAAAAAATATTTCACCTGGGGAGACGCGACTTGATGGCTAGCATAAAGCTAGCCTAAAGCTAACATAAATTATAAAGCTAGCACAATGCTAGCATAACGCTTGTTTATCCCCCTGTTAGCAAGACAACTGGGAAAAGATGGATGGATCCTCACTAGTTAGTGAGCAGAGGAATAACAGATTAGGTCGTCATGTTGATATTCATACTTCACAATATTTACCTAGGCGGAGGTCTACCCTCTCCCCGCGCTCCTGTTTTTGTTCTTCTAGTCAGTGGAAAGCGGCCTGATAAAGCGTTCACAGCATCCTCTCATGGACCGCTTGCAGCAGATGGCTGAGCTCACAAACCGAATATGACAATGCATGGCCTGTGAAAGACGACACCAGAGTAATCAGAGTCAGCGTGGAGGAGGCGGTAATATAATACCGAGCCTTATCAGAGCCGACCACCACACCGGCCCAGCAGATAATTAAAGGAGATGCTGTCAGGGAGCGGACGCGTTGTAGAAGAAGAGAAAGGAGAAGACAGGTGATTATTGACTGACAGCCGTATTCCTGCAACTGTGACCTTTAGCTCTTACACACTGCCACAGAAACTGGGACGGCAGGAAAAAACGACCTGATTTAATGAAAACGAAATCACACCTGTCACAGACAGCTGAGTCAGTTCATCTGGAGACACCGTTAGGTGAGTCTCATCACTCCTGAGTAATGCCGCCATGTTGTCTCCACATGAGCTGATTCAACTTCCTGTGATTTCCTTACCCGGATTATTGAGCATAAAGAAATCAAAACTGAGGGGTGTCTGGGTGGCGTGGCGGTCTATTCCGTTGCCTGCCAACACGGCGATCGCTGGTTCAAATCCCCGTCTAAGCTCCGGCTTGGTTGGGCGTCCCTACAGACACAATCAATCGTGTCTGCGGGTGGGAAGCCGGATGTGGGTATGTGTCCTGGTTGCTGCACTAGCGCCTCTTCTGGTCGGTCGGAGCGCCTGTTCGGGAGGGAGGGGGAACTGGGGGGAATAGCAGGATCCTCCCACGCGCTACGTCCCCCTGGTGAAACTCCTCACTGTCAGGTGAAAAGAAGCAGCTGGTGACTCCACATGTATGGGAGGAGGCATGTGGTAGTCTGCAGCCCTCCCCGGATCAGCAGAGGGGGTGGAGCAGCGACCGGGATGGCTTGAACGAGTGGGGTAGTTGGCAAAGTACAATTGGGAGAAAAGGGGGGAAACCCCCCCCCCAAAAAAACACATTTCACACCATTTCACAGAAACATCCTCAGCTGTGAGTGTGTGTGAGTGTGTGTGTGTTTGCATGCCTGAGTGAACTCGTTTATGTGAGTTTATGTGAATTACGTGTGTGTCCGCCAATGTGTGTATTCATACATGTATGCATGTAATTAAGTATGTAGGTGAAAGTATGTGTGTACACATGTATGTATATTACTATATGTGCATGTGTGGTTCCATCATGTGTGTGTTTTAGGCCAGACACCCAGAAAGGTCCTGGATTTCTGTTATCCTCACAGACTGAGGAGGGTGGAGGGGATCTCCAATATATATATTTGTGTGTGTGTGTGTAAATCTCTGCAGCGTCATGTGAGCAGGGCTGCGGGGGACTCTGTCGCTCTCTGCCACGCTTGGTGTGACAGGGTGGAGGGGAGTTGTCCTGCAGGTTGGTTGTCATGGCGATAGGAATGGACTGAGAAGAGGATACCGGTGTGTTCTCTGACAGAGGCAGTAAAGCATGAGAGGAGGAGCCTGACCCTGCGACCCCCAACCCTGAGCAGCATGGGCGCGCACGCACACACACACACAAACACTCCCCTCCCTCACTGCCTAAGCCAGCTGGTGGGGAACAAGACACGGCTGTCTGTTCTACCCTTAAGGTTTCACAGTAGTCACGATGGGGGGGGGGTCCTGAGAGGTGAATGAGGCCAGTTAGAGGGTTTTAGGCTGCTCAGATCCAGTATCACTCCTGTAATCCACACCCAGGCCACACACACTGAGCCTGACCACTAACCCAACCCCCACTCCACACCTCTCTGGTATGTCAGCAGATTGCCCAAATCCAACCTCACACCATCTTACACCGCTCCGACAGGCGAGCGAATTGGTTATGACGTCACACCATGAACTGTCCTAAAGGGCAGTTTTTACACCGCGGAGGAGTTGAAACTTTTTAGTTGTCGTTATTTTGAGGATCAACACTTCTGCTACTTTTCCTAATCACATCTGCATTAAAATGAGCATCTCTGCTAGCCCTGTTATCTCTGCTAGCATAACGACACTTATCTATCGTTATCTATCACAGCTGTTTCGTTGCAGATAATGGAGTATGTTGGGTTTGGGTATGAAACAGTCCTGAAGCTTGGGGGATCAATTCACACCTTGACCTTTACGTCGGGACACACTTCTTCTCCTCTTCCGTTTCATACCTGTGCTGTGCGACCGTTTCATTTCTCACCTGCTTCTCTGAGCATTTTTGGAAAAGGTAAAAGGAAAAGGAAGTAAGCAGACGTTTTGGAGGACAATACTGATCATGAAGGATCCCCACACGGGGTTCACACCACCAGCCAATACCTGCTTCTCCACAACATGGACGCTCCTGTCAGGCATCATGGCGGCTACCTTGAATAGGCACACAAGCCAGTACATGAGCGAAACTCAAGGCACTGAAACGACACCAGAGGGTCAAAACATCATTTTTCACACGACACCATCTGAGCCCTTCGTTAATTCATCAGAAGCAAAATATCCACACATTGATTAACGGTGTGCAGTCAACCTGATCAATATGAGCATGCACCGCCCGACAGACAAGCGATCCATCACGTAAATAGATCAGCGTTTTGCTTTGTGTACTGCTTCTCCTGCATTTCAGCTGACTCCCTCTAGGTATAACTACTACTACTACTACTATTAACAATAATATGGTTATTTACTAATAAATCATAATAATAACAATACAATAATAATAATAAAAATAGTACTGCCCCTACAAAAACCACTATTAGTAACAATAACTATTTTAAAAAATGTCAATCATGATAATGTATTATGAATTATTCTTATTCTTATTATCCATCCCTCCATCATCCAAACCGCTCATCCTGTTCTCAGGTTTCCATGGATACTTTTATTATTATTATGTGCTGAGCAATCAAGAAATGTTTTCTATAATTTTTGAAAATACTCGCTCTCCTCAAAACTAGCCTAAATCACAACACAATAAAATACTCTACACACACTTATGTCATCACGAAACACATATCATATTGATATTATTATTGTTATTAATAAATAATAATAATAATAAAACAAGTAAATCCATTGACTGGTCAGTCCCAAAAGACGTGGTAGCCACGGTAACCGTGCTGAATTACACCACATCAGGCACATCTGGCGGCCATCTTAATGTGACAGGAAGCTTCCCGCTCTGTCAGCTGAACAAGGATGAAGAGGAGACGTGAAGGAGAAGAGATGGAGGGGAGGTGTAGCAACATATCCTGTCTGACAGCTTCCTGTTATGTTCTGGTTATCTGGAAGAAGCTACTTTTCTTATTGCTGCATTTCTTGCTGGCACATGCGGAAACAACATAAACTATATTGTATATTTAAAAATGTGTGTTTGATTCTACGTTTTTAAAATCAGTGCACACATTAGACAATAAAACGCAGGAGATAATGGAGGTGTGATAAATTGTGTTGTAATGCCAGATTTGAATATTTTCTGTCATTAACCCTCACTATCCACCGTAGGAACCATGATGTGCACATGAGTGAATCAGGTCAATAGATGACAGTGGCCTACCAATAAAAGGTCAGTGACTGGCTGTTCTGCAGCTCTGTCTTTAAAAACATTTCCCAAAACTACGCTTAACGAGCTCAGACTCACATCGTTTTCCACCGCTGCCTTCATTAAAATGAAGTGTTTGTTAAAATTGGGCAAGTTACTAATAAAAGTGAATCTGTTCTTATGTTTTCATAACTCTCTTTAAACTAAGGCTAAAATTACCTAAAAACTTCAGGTAATAACTTTTAATCATGGGGAATTATTTTTAATGCAGGATTGAATTTTCTGGCTGGTAAATGTTCTCCAGTATCCTGCAGCTGTTAAATGGACCCAACAGTTAATTTTGGACCATTCGAACAGCACTTTGAAGCTGAGGCAGACTGCACTTCCTGTCTCATACAATGCAGTTTGCTGTATGTAGATCTATGTCCCAATTATTTGTATATTACGTTTGATATATATCTGTGTGAATATGTATATGTGCTGATTACCCAAAAGATGAAGACATTTGCTAGATAACGGATGGAATTTTTTTCTCTTGATTTGCTTTTCGTTCTTCGCATCTCTTTGGTTTACAGCAAAGCAGCGGCAGATGTTTATTTTGTACATGTGATGGTTACTGCTATTTGCTCGCTGTCCACCTCACGTTGCAATGTCTTCCACGATCATCATAAATGTACTATCAAATACAATTCATGAATATGACTAATTGAAACAATTCATGAGTTCTTGAATACAATAAAATGGGTGTTGCGGCGGGCGCCTCAGTGGTGGTCGTGGTGTATCTGGGGTGGTGGAAATAGTAGAGAGTCGAGTCCGGACTGTTTTTCTGCGCTGGAGAGCACTGGTATGTTTCTGGGACGGAGCGGTGTGCTTCGCAAGGGGGGAGGCGTGGCCAGCACACGTCACAAACAGTGACATGATGTGCATGGTGGTGCGTGGGCTGCGCGCGGTCGTTTTGACCGCTCATGATCGTTTCTGTGGCTCTTGTCATGGCTTTTTGATCTGGGACTTTAAAACTTTGAATTCTTACATGAGTATCAACTGACTTATGTCTTTAATCTCTTGGTTGGTACTGCATATCATGGTGGAATTAGAGCAGGAGTTTCTGGCACAACTTCACCTACTTCCAAGGTGCAGGGAGAAGGGAGGGAAGTCTGGGAGGTCGGCGCTCCAGCGGTACTTGTGGTATAGAGGGTCATGACCCTGTATGAGCAAGGTTGTTCTCTATACTGCAGGTGTTTCTGGGGTTTTGACCTCTTATGCCCCTTTTCCACTACATGGTACCGACTCAACTCGACTCGACTCGCAGAGTGTCGTTTTCCCTTACCATAACAGTTCTCCCTCAGTGTAGCTGGTCTACATTGATTTTGGTACCTGCTCCAGTTTTTTGGATCCTCGACAAAGGTGGTACCAGAAAAGTGGTAACAGTTACCAAAATGCCGGTACTTCCCAGTAATGGAAAACGAAAAAGTCGAGTCGAGTTGAGCTGGTACCATGTAGTGGAAAAGGGGCATTAGACCTTTTTCCTAGCCCTGTGATGGCCTGGCAGCTTGTTCAGGGTGTCTCCCCGCCTGCCGCTCAATGAATGCTGGGATAGGCTCCAGCATCCCCGCCACCCTGAGAGCAGGATAAGTGGTTTGGATAATGGATGGGATGAATGGATGATCTGGGACTCATTTTGGTGCAAATGTGTGCAATTTTGGGGGCGTTCAGGGGGCGGCAGGTCTGTAGCTTTTTGTTGGACTTTCGGGGTCCAAGGTGGTCAAGGTGACTGGCTTGGTCGTTCTAGTATTAACAGACATACTAACATATGCAATGCATTAATATCTCAATTGGGTATTTATCTTGACAGTATGTAGTTTAAAAACCGGCGGTCATTTTGGCCACCCATGGTGATTTTAGGTTGGAGTGAAATCCCAGTCGTTCTAGTGTTAAATGACAGTGCTAGATCAATGAGACATGCGCTTTTATGTTGATGTGGTAGAACTCTAGTCCTCAGTACCAACAGTCTTAAGTTAACAGCACTGGTGTTACTTGAGCTAGCAGACACCAGCGGGAAATCTGCCTCGCGACACATGACACAAAACCAAAAATAACTAGACAACAGAAGGGCTTGGGCACTTTTTTTCCCTATAGGGCAGGTTTGACAAAGTTTGACGTTCACACAGTTCCTGTCCAGTCCACTGTTACATTATTGATTAATCACAACGGGTTTTATGTCTACCCAAGTCAGCACAGGAGGAATTTTGTTCTCAAGATGAAAAAAACAATTTCTCTGTAGACAGAAGAGAAACAATGGAACAGCTTAGACTTGAAATAAATCCTATCGATGTCCATTGTTAGCAGTGAAGGTCATTCAATACCTGACGTTCATCAGCAAAAAAGACTAAGTCTAAGGCTACGCAAAAGAAATCCACGTTCCTTCCCCTCGCTGTGTTAACCCACTTCTGTTTCCTGGATGTGAAATGCTGATCTGTGTTTATCAAAGAAAATAAATGAGCTACTGAGCCAGTCCAGAGCCCCGCTGTACCATCAGTCACTGTGAGTAAGTGCTGAGCGCTGATAGGAGACCTGAGACACTATCATGGTGTCGGGGAGGATTTGAGAAAGAGACAGAGCGAGAGAGAGAATGGATGTACAAATCACATGTGTTTATCCGATCACGACCACAGCCGAGTTTAATCTCTGTTAGGTACGACACTACCAGCAGAGAGAGCAAGCAAGAGAGCGAGAGAGAGAATGGATGTACAAATCACGTGTGTTTTTCTGATCACAACTACAGCCATGTTTTATCTCCGTTATCTACGATGCCACCAGAGCGGAAACAGTGCATTTCAGGTAATTTTCTTTCTTCAAGCTTTTGCAGATGAAGTAGAAAAGAAAGGCCTGGAAGGTGAGGAAGTTTAACGTTTAGAAGACCAACTGAAAATGTTAAATGCCCTCAAAACTTGGAAACGCTAAGTTGAAAGGTTGTAGTCTATGGTAAGATACCACACAAACACATAGACGCACAAGCACAGACACCCAATAGGACACAAACTTCTCCATTTGTACTATTGTATCCACCGTCATGACCTTTGGCATCTGGGAGCTTTAACGAACAATGGCAGCATATCATAATGAAGCCTCCTGGGCCTTTCCTCTGCAGGAGTCTGAGCTGAGACAACCGACCTTCCCATAAAACCTGCAGGCCGCTGAGGAGAGCCACAGTGGTCCACAGAGAGCCGGAAACTGATCCCACCACAAAGGAAGTGTGGGTTGGCACAGTGTTTCTCAATCCAGTCCTCAAGGTCCCCTGTCCTGCAGCGTTTCATTGTAACCCTGGATATGAAGACCTGCTTATACTTATTCATCCAATCACCACTTAATTATGTCAAATTTGGCCCACCTGGAATAATTAAGTACTATAATATGATTGGTTGAGTAAGCAGAAGCAAGCGTCCGTATGTAGTGTTACTATGAAAGTCTGTAGGATGGGGACCTCGAGGACTGGATCGGGAAACGCTGGGCTAGCATACATTGTGAGCACAGCATCTAACAGCTACAGCGCTAAAATTATTAAACTGTATTCGAACCCAGATCAGCGCAGCTGACATTGGCAAAGTCTACCCAGCACCCTCCACACCTTATCGGACGTGGGAGGGAGCATCAAATATGTAGACCACTTTCACAAACATGGCCGACATATACCCGCTTCATCTTTGGAGGGTAAAGATTGGTTCTCCTCATTGCCCGCATTGCTCCCCCCCTTTTCTCCCCAATTGTACTTGGCCAATTACCCCACTCTTCTGAACCGTCCCGGTCGCTGCTTCACCCCCGCTGCCAATCCGGGGAGGGCTGCAAACTACCACGTCTCCTCCGATACACGTGGAGTCGCCAGCCACTTCTTTTCACCTGACAGAGAGGAGTTTCGCCAGGGGAATGTAGCACGTGAGAGGATCACGCTATTTCCCCCAGTTCCCCCTCCCCCTTGAACAGGCGTGCTGACCAACCAGAGGAAGCACTAGTGCAGCGAACAGGGCACATACCCACATCCGGCTTCCCACCCGCAGACACGGCCAATTGTGTCTGTAGGGATGCCCGACCAAGCCAGAAGTAACACCGGGATTCGATGCAGCGATCTGACATCCCTGCCCGCATTGTTAAAAAGTGAGTTTTTTGTCGCCTTCAATTCTGTCTGTGATCATTGGTTACAATATGGTAACTGGTTAACCAATGCTAAGGGCAATTTCATGGGTGTTAGGGTTAGGATAACACCTGTGTTGTGTTATATGCTGTGTTGAAACACAAAATTAGTGATCACAGCCAGTATCAAAGGCGATGTAAAGTTGGCTTTTAAACATTGCGGTCAATGGAGAGAGCTGATCTTTACCCTACTAAGTTGACATGCAAGAACATCAGTTGTGAATGTGATAAAAAGGTCTATTGGCTTGCTGCACAGTTGTCAGTGTCTCAAGTGGCGCCTGGCTCATTTGCACTACGGGACAAGCTAAACCTCTGACCAGCTGAGACTGGTACAAAGAGCTAGCAGACGGCACTGCTCCAGGGTGCCGGGCCCAATTTTTTCCGAGCTAGTGGAGCAGGAAGTAACTTTCTGAAGCCCCCTGTGAGGGCCGGCACAGAGGTTGGAAAAAAGCCCGTAGTCAAATAAGGGGTATTACCGCCTTAAAATAACACGTGCTCTGAGCTAGGAAAATCACCAGAGATCATCTGCACTACTTCACAGAATACCTGAGACCGTTTTTGTGCTTCTTTGTCCCTCTTGCTCACATTCAATGTGGATGGTAATGTAAAGCCA
Source organism: Lampris incognitus (assembly GCF_029633865.1). Lineage (NCBI taxonomy): Eukaryota > Metazoa > Chordata > Actinopteri > Lampriformes > Lampridae > Lampris > Lampris incognitus. The sequence continues at coordinate 145,678,938 of NC_079212.1, read as the reverse complement.
TTGGGTTGGTGTCATGTGTTGTAGTCTGAGTTTGTTACTGGGGCGTAGAGTTGAAGCTGAGCTCAAGACTCATGTCGGCGTGGCTAGATCTCGGACATCAGACAGCACATGGACCTTGGTCTGAACACTCAGGGTTATTCGTATTTGTACGCTCAGAGGAATACAACAGCAGGGATTGCTCACGGGTTTTCTCTCTGACCTCCCTTTCCTTCCCCCTAAAACACAAAGGTCCACTCATCACAGACACATAACCCATACACATGGTAATAGTCAATAGCAAAAGACCATACTTGGAAATCTACCAGCTCAAAACTCCAGGACCTTCAAATTACAACATAGGATAAGCCTAAGACTTCACCTAGATTTCTCTTTTGCCCTGCTAGACGTGCTCCTACATCACCCATCTGTTCCTCTTTACACATAAACAGTTGCCTCGTGATGAAACCAAACTAAATCTCTCATGCTCAGTTCAGTTCGTTATGAGACATTAGTCTAGAAAAGTTCCACTGAGAATCAGTTGATCCCGCAGCTGAAGGCTGGACCAATTGCTGGGTTCCAGTCACATGACTTTTGGCCTGCCCTTTACTTCCCGTAAAACACTTGATGATCAACAAATAAAATGGCTACAGGCGATGTGGGACGCAATGCTGCCTTCTCCCAGTATTACAGGAGTATAGAAGCCAGTGCTCGTCAAAGATACCTCGATAAAATTAAGAGTATGAGATGGAGTAGACCCTTACACATTGAAACAGAAAGAGCTCTCGTTCGAAGTAAAGGATTATCTGTCTGTCTGTCTGTTGTTTCCAGACATTTCCAACTACTTGGTTCTGCAAATGTTGTTCTACTCAGGGAAACAAATGAAAGCCTTCAAGAGCATGGAAGGCAAGGCAAATGTATTTGTATAGCACATTTCAGCAAAAAGGCAAGTCAAGGCACTTTACATAAAACATGAAAGGCATTAAGACAAAATGTAAAAGCAACATAAGGCAGTAAAAAGACATTTAAAAACCAATAAAAAGATTGAGTAAAAGTTACAGTGCAGAGTAAGATGATAATCAAAAGCTTCATATTTGATTTAATGAAAAGCAGTGGCACATAGAAAAGTCTTCAGCCTTGATTTAAAAGAGCTGAGAGGTGCAGCAGACCTGCAGTTTTCTGGAAGTTTGTTCCAGATATCCATCCATCCATCCATCCATTCATTATCTGAACCACTTATCCTGCTCTCAGGGTCGCGGGGATGCTGGAGCTTATCCCAGCAGTCATTGGGCGGCAGGTGGGGAGACACCCTGGACAGGTCGCCACGCCATCACAGGGCTGTTCCAGATATGTGATGCCTAAAAACTGAAAGCGGTCTCTCCATGTTTAGTTATGACTTTGAGGGCAGAAAGCAGACCTATCCCAGACAATTTGAGAGGTTTGGATGATTCATAGCATAGCAGAAGATCAGAAATGTATTTTGGCCCTAAACCATTTGGTGCTTTATAAACAAGGAGTAGTATTTTAAAATCAGTTCTTTGACGGACAGGAAACCAGTGTAAAGACCTCAGAACTGGAGTGATGTGATCCACTTTTTTGGTCTTAGTAAGAACTCGAGCAGCAGCATTCTGAATCAGCTGCAACTGTTTGATCGATCTTTTAGAGAGACCTGTAGACGCTGTTACAGTAGTCAAGTTGACTGAAGATAAATTCATGGACAAGTTTTTCCAAATCCTCCTGAGACATAAATCCTTTAATTCTTGATATATTCTTCAGGTGATAATTGGCTGACTTTGTAGTTGTCTTAATGTGGCTATTGAAATTCAGGTCTGAGTCCATGACTACACCAAGATTTCTGGCTTTTTTTGTTGTTGTGGTTTTTAACATTACCAACTGTAGATGAGCAGAGACTTTTAATCGTTCTTCCTTGGCTCTAAAGACAATTACGTCAGTTTTATCTTTGTTTAATTGAAGAAAATTCTAAGACATCTAATCAATTTGTTCAGTGCACTTATTGAGCGCTTGAATGGGATTACAGTCCGCAGGTGATGTTGTTATGTAAATCTGTGTGTCGTCTGCATAATTACGGTAACATATTTTGTTGTTTTACACAATCTGAACTAATGGAAGGATATATATGTTAAACAGACGTGGCCCCAGAATGGAACCTTGGGGAACTCCACGGTCACTTTTGTCTGCTCAGATTTGTAATTACCTATAGACACAAAGTAGTCCCTGTCCTTTAAGTAGGATTCAAATCAGTTTATTGCTGTGCCAAAAAGTCCCACCCAGTTTTTCAGTTGGTCTAGTAACATGTTGGTCAACTGTGTCAAATACAGCACTGAGTTCCAATAATACCAAGACTGAGATTCTGCCACTGTCTAAGCAGATGTCACTAAAGACCTTAACAAGAGCAGTCTCAGTGCTGTAGTGTGGTTCTGACAATCGTTATGAAATTGTATTGTTTATAAGGGTGGGGATAACTGCAGTCAGTTGAGATTGAAGATGTCACTAGATGAGTGATGACATGTATCTGTCAATAAACGTTGTATCCAGAAGTACTGATTCAACCTTCTTTGGGTTATTTCAGGTCTCTCCTATTATAGTCACAACTTTCCTCTTGTATATTCCAGTGCCTTAAACGTTGATTTATCCACATTAATTCCTCACATTCCACAACCAGAAGTGAAAACAATCTCCACAAGAAAAGCCAGTCTAGCGCCCAAGGGCAGCAAGACTCATTGTGTTTCAGCTTCAGAGCAGTGGACACAGACAGTCTCTTCCCTTCAAAGAGGTGAAATCTGAAAACTCTTTAAAACCGTGGTCACTTTTACAAAAAAATCTAGTTGTAAGAGTTGAGCACTGCTCATGGAAAAGTAGCAACAAAAAAGTAAGAAAACTTGTAAAATCAAGGAGCAAGCAGAGAGCAAGTGCAAACGCATCTGCGCTGGAAGCATACAATTTTGAGAGAGGACCCAGGAAAAGCGTAGGAGCCCAATATTCGTCATTCTTTTCAAATAATTTATTCGGAATTGCCTAGAAAGTGCAATCATTCCACACTCAACATGACAGTGGAAAAAGCACGGCTATAGCACAACCATGGTAATGGTATGATTAACACTGAACTGCTGTCCAGCAACTTGTTTCTTCCAATTAGTGTTTAGAAATGAAGTGATGGCTAAGACATCCTTATGCATCCTTATGCAATAATCCAGGTATGAAAATCAAAGAAAGTTACATCAGTTCATCTGGACACAACGTTTATTGACAGAAATGTTTCATTACTCATCTAAGTGACCTCTTCAGTCTAGTGACCTCTTTTAGACTGAAGAGGTCACCTAGATGAATGATGAAACGTTTCCGTCAATAAACGTTGTGTCCAGATGAGCTGATTCAACTTTCTTCGCTGATGGCTAAGACACTTTTTTTGCAAACTCCAGTGGGAATTACTGCTTGGACAAAATTGCGAGTGCAGACATCATCACAAACACAAACACTACAGACAATTTATGCAACACAGTGCGACCGACCGACATGAGTGACCACATGTTCGACTGTAAGCATAAACTCTGGAAAATATAATAAGAGCAACTAGATCAAAGGCTCTAAGCAGAGGTTAAGGGGGGAATACAAATTATTTTATATACATTTTACATACCTTTCACAAAGTGCTGACAACAGCACTGGTAACTCTAATTCATATTGAATGGATTGCCGGCTTTTAGAGCTCAAATACCACTATAAATACCAGTATCACCATAAGTGCCGGGAAGTCCAATGACGACAAAGATCTTTAGGATTGTAGCTTTAAGACCGCAAATGGGATCTAATGGAACCCTTTGCTTGGACGTTGTACCGGACCGTTGTGGTGCAGAGGGAGCTGAGCCAGAAGGCAAAGCTCTCAATTTACCAGTAAATCTTCATTCCAACCCTCACCGATGGTCATGAGCTTTGGGTAGTGACCGAAACGGTGAGATTGCGGATACAAGCGGCTAAAATTAGTTTCCTCCGTAGGGTGTCTGGGCTCAGCCTTAGAGATAGGGTGAGGAGCTCGTACATCCGGAGGGAGCTCGGAGCAGAGCCGCTGTTCCTTCGCATCGAAAAGAGCCAGTTGAGGTGATTCGGGCATCTGATTAGGATGCCTCCTGAGCACCTTCCTTTGGAGGTTTTCCGGGCATGGCCAACTGGGAGGAGACCCCGGGGTAGACCCTGAACTAGCTGGAGGGACTACATGTCTAATCTGGCCTGGGAATGCCTTGGGTTCCTCCAGGAGGAGCTGGAGTGTTGCTGGGGAGAGGGACATCTGGAGTGCCCTACTTAGCTTGCTGCCAACATGACCCGACCCCGGAGAAGTGGCTGACGAGATGAGAGATGAGATGAGATGGAACGCTGCGTTGTGAGGAAAACCGGATGGATGCAATGTTGCCTTACATGACCAACAGCTGTGATGATGGTTTCTCAATTTCTAGGAACAGATTACTGCATCTGGGGATTTAACAATCCAGCCTGGTATTCAAATGATGGCAATGACTGGCGGTTTCACTGCTGTAATAAGACTTTACCTATCTGGAAGAATCAAATACATTAACATTTTGTTATTAATCGTTCTCCTTCATGTCATGAATTACACATGTGAGTTGTTGTTTTTCAGTTTTGATCTGGAGGCTTTTGCCATATGTACCAGCATCTCCTCCAAAAGTGTATTAGTAATAGTAACGGTAAAAAAGTCTAAATTTATAGATCAGGCCGTAGTATAGTTATGATGTAATATAATGTGGCTTTAGTATGATTAAATATAAGTGAAACTAGCTAAATGGTGAATCAAGGAATTTCCTGTGAAAATGGGAGCCAGACATGCAGACAGACGGACAGATAGAGAGGTCCCATTTGCAAGCAGTACAGTTTTTCATCCCACGGTTGGATGTGACAGGGCCAGCGGGACTCAGATGAAGACCACAGAGATTGTGATGGGACCCGACAGGAGATCTGCCTCTGCTTCTGAATACAACATGCAGAGAGTTTCCTGTGGCCCTAGAACACAAAGACTATCTGCTCTGACTGCTCTGACTGTGAGTTAATATAAAGGGTTCTTTCCAAAGTAAAGAAGGAAAGTAAACACAGAGAAAGAAAGACAAGAGAGAAAGACAGAAAGCAGTCCAGACAGACAGAAAAAGAGTTAAAAAGACAGAAACAGAGATAAACAGAGGAACAGTCACGTGTCAGCAAGGTAGACAGATGATCAGGTAAAATAAATAGACAGAAAAATTGAGACAGACAGACAGACAGACAGACAGACAGATAGACAGATAGACAGATAGATAGATAGATAGATAGATAGATAGATAAAGGACGCAGGCCCACATGGAGCTGAGATGTTTCAGCCCACCGCTGCAGCAGAGCGACAGGCAGACATTCAGCAGACATTCAGCGGATTTCAGCACCGAGGGTTGTGTAACATAGACTGAACAGGACTGAACCACTCAAGAGACACACTAATCCAGAATAACAGAGAGAGAGAGAGAGAGAGAGAGAGAGAGAGAGAGAGAGAGAGAGAGAGAGAGAGAGAGAGAGAGAGAGAGAGAGAGAGCGAGACAGAGAGCGATAATCTGCCATGCTCAACAGAGTTTCTCTGCTCCTGTCTTTCTGAGTTCATCACAACTAAACGTGTGCACATCAACTCGGGATGGTTTGCCATTCACAGCTGTCTTTTAAATAAGCTCCTAACCTGCATGTTGAGGTTTTAGCTGAGAACTGCAAGAAGAGCCCAAGCAACCCTGCTCGGGCTCTTCATGCGGACTGGTTTGGCTGTTTCAAACTCCAGAACAAAGAGGAAAGATCTGAAGCTTCTGGTATGACGTCCAGGCTGGACAGCTCACACCAACCACATCAGTTTCATCCTTTAACTTTTAATTCAGCCTACCTGAAGCGTTCAGAAAATTAAACCCATTCTGATTTTTAGTTTCAAGTTAAAAGGAAACAGAATTACATCATGGCCTTGACAGGAATGTGAGCGCTGATATCATTTTCCTTGTTTTAAAGTTCATGGGTATCATATCATATTTTGTTTTAAACAAATCAATATGCAGAATAAACCCCACCTTGACAATCACTGTTGACTGTGTGTAATACTGCTGCTCTCCTGGAGCACAATATGACTAGTAATAATATGACTAGTAATATGAATAGTAATAATATGACTAATATGACTCATAACAATATGACTAGCAATAATATGACTAATATGACTAGTAATAACATGACTAGTAATATCTACTACTACTACTACCATTCTCGGCTGCTCCCGTTAGGGGGCGCCACAGCGGATCATCCATTTCCATCTCTCCCTGTCCTCTGCATCTTCCTCTGTCACACCAGCCACCTGCATGTCCTCCCTCACCACATCCATAAACCTCCTCTTTGGCCTTCCTCTTTTCCTCTTCCCTGGCAGCTCCACATTCAGCATCCTTCTCCCAATATACCCAGCATCTCTCCTCCACACATGTCCAAACTATCTCAATCTTGTCTCTCTTGCTTTGTCTCCAAACCGTCCAACCTGAGCTGTCCCTCTAACATACTCGTTCCTAATCCTGTCCTTCTTCATCACTCCCAGTGAAAATCTTATCTTCAACTCTGCCACCTCCAGCTCCACCTCCTGTCTTTTCATCAGTGCCACTGTCTCCAAACCATACAACATAGCTGGTCTCACAACCATTTTATAAACCTTCCCTTTAACTCTTGCTGGTACCCTTGTTGCAAATCACTCCTGACACTCTTCTCCACCCACTCCACCCTGCCTGCACTCTCTTCTTCACCTCTCTTCCATACTCTCCGTTACTTTGGACAGTTGACCCCAAGTATTTAAACTCATACGCCTTTATCACCTCTACTCTTTGCATCCTCACCATTCCACTGTCCTCCCTCTCATTCACGCATATACCACGTATATATATACGCATACGTATTCCGTCTTGCTCCAACTGACTTTCATTCCTCTTCTCGCCAGTGCATACCTCCACCTCTCCAGGGTCTCCTCAACCTGCCCCCTACTCTCGCTACAGATGACAATGTCACCCGCAAACATCATCGTCCACTGAGACTCCTGTCTGACCTCATCCGTTAACCTGTCGATCACCATTGCAAACAAGAAAGGGCTCAGAGTTGATCCTTGATGTAATCCCACCTCCACCTTAAACCCATCTGTCATTCCAACCGCACACCTCACCACTGTCACACTGCCCTCATACGTATCCTGCACCACTCCTACATACTTCTCTCCAACTCCCGAATTCCTCATACAATACCACTAGTAACAATATGACTAGTAAATATCATGATTTAATATTAAATGCCATAACATGGCCAGCAGGTATCATGATATGACTAATACATAGTATCATAAAATGATAAGAAATTATTTGACCATTAAATATAACAATATGACTAATAAATATCTTAATATAACTAGTAAATATCAAAACTCCCATTCACACACACAAATGTTATGTCACGTGACTCAAGAAGAATGGTGTGTGTTTTACTCAGCTGTAAAACACTGTTAACATCAACAATTGTAGAACAACAGTAATGTGGTTATCATAACTGTAAATAATATTTCATCTTAATTTCATTTCCCTTTATTTTACCAGGTTAGTCCCATTGAGATTAAAATCTCTTTTACAAGAGAGACCTGGCCATGAATGGCAGCAGCACACCAGTTCCAGCACACACTCACATGAAGACAACAGAATAGCTCAAAGTGCAAAATAGCATCAAAATGAAGGGAAAAGCTACAAACCTGTTATCAGCTGAAACATTTACAGTTTCCAATAGACTCAGATTCTATAGACTTAACCATACCTTTAAATTCTGATAGAGTAACCAAGTCCTGGAGTTCAAGTCTATTCTGTAGGCTATTCCAGGCAGATGGTGCAAAAAACATAAAGGCCTTCTTGCCCAGCCCAGTCCGAACTTTAGGAACAGTCATTTGCAAGGTGTCCTGAGACCGTAACCCATAAGTGCCATGTTTTATGGACAGAAAGATAGATAAATAACAGGGGAGGGTACCCAGAATGGCCTTATAGATAAAAAAATACCAGTGACTAAGTCGCCGTGTAGTGCAGGCCAATTGACTTTGGAGTAAAGGACACAGTGACGAGTGAGAGCTCTACAGTTTGTAACAAACCGTAATGCTCCATGACACACAGTGTCTAACATATGGAGACAATGGGCTGATGCGTTCATGTACAGTAAGTCACCATAGTCAAGAACAGGCAAGAATATTGCTTCAATATTGCGCCTGACATTGAGAGAAAAACAAGACCTGTTCCTAAAATAAAAACCTAACTTCAATTTCCACTTTTTCACCAGACTCTGTATATGGGGCTTAAAAGACAGGTGGTCATCAATTAAAAATCCCAAGTATTTGTAGGTGAAGACTGCCTCAATTTGTTTACCTTGAGTAGTAACAATGCTCTGATTTACCTCTAACTTCCTAGTGTTTGAAAACACCATAAGTTTGTTTTTTTCAGCATTCAAGACAAGCTTCAGTTGCTGAGCTTGCACTCTGTTAAAAACATTTTGCAGATACTCAAAAGCTTTGCTGAGAGTAGCCACATAACAATAAATAACCGCATCATCTGCATAAAAATGGAAAGATGAGTTTTGAACATTTTCTCCCAAGCAGTTTATGTACACAGTAAATAAAAGTGGACCCAGGACAGAACCCTGAGGGACCCCCTTACAGACTGTTTGGACTTCAGAAGTAAGCCCCTCAAACTGGATAGCCTGGGTCCTGTCCATAGGTAATTGATAAACCAACCTACAGCCTGTAGAGAGAAGCCAGTATAAACAAGTCGCTGTATCAGAATGTCGTGATCCACGGTATCAAAGGCTTTTGACAAGTCAATAAAAGAGACACACAGTGTTGCTTTTTATCCAACGCGCTGCTGATGTCATTTAAAACTTTCATGGCAGCAGTAACAGTGCTACGCTTCTTCCCGAACCCTGACTGATGATTGGATAGTATTGATTGAGTGTATAAATACTCTTTCACCTGTTCACCAACAAGGGATTCCAATACTTTGGCTACTACAGAGTTTTGAAGTTGGTCTGTAATTATTTAGCATGGTTGGATTCCCTCCTTTTAAAAGGGGTAAAACATAGGCAGCCTTGCGAACCTTAGGTATTACATTTGTAACCAAGGTGAGATTAAAAAGATGGGTCAAAGGTTCAGCGATAATATCTGCTGCTAATTTTAAAAAACCAGGATCCAAATGATCCGGACCAGCCGGTTTTCTAGGGTTCAGTTGTTTTAAGGCTTTGTGGACCTCAGCCACACTAAAAGGAACAAAACTAAAAGTGTGGTCAACAACCACAGTATTGTCATCAATGACAGATTCCTTAGTAAAAGGGGTGTCAACATTAAACAAGAAACCTGATGAAATAAAATGCTCATAAAATAAAATAAAATGAATAAAATAAAATAAAATTACTAAGACATTTCAGTGCCAGGATGGTCTAAATTATGATAAAACACGAGTAAGGGACTCACAAGAGCAAACCTTTAGAGGGGGATGTGTTCTGCCTTTACGGCTGATATGACACTCGCATCTGGTCTCAGACGGCCAGACACAGGAACTAAAGTCTAGGTCCAACCGGGGTCACCAAACACCTGGTGCTCTTCTCAGCTGATGACTGGGTAAGCCTTCATCACCTCTTTAGAGAGGTGTGTGTGTGTATGTGTGTTCCTTAAAAGAGGAATCCAGTCCCCCAAACACACCCTGATACAACACCTTAAAAATAACCCTGGGCACAGGGGCAACAGGAAGTAGTGGGGAAGAACTGGGCAGAACAGACGGCGTTGCATGCCAAAAGCTACGGCCTGCTTAAAAGCAAATGCTGAAGCAGGTCAGGAGAGGTTGAGGATGAAGGAAAAAAAAATTTTTTTGTTGCTTTTTAACAATCGCTGGAGCAGAGGAAAATGAGGATGAGTCTAATCTGACACGAGAAGCAGGAAGGAGAGAGGTGAGATGGTGGAGTTACTGAGCAGTGTAGTCCGGTGGATTTCTCCTCGAGCACACAGCGGACTTGATAATACATAGAAAAAGAAAAAGAGGGAGAGAGAGTGAACAACGGAAACCTTAAGAGGAGTAACTGGAGCAGAAGAGAGCTATATGCCATGGGGCAAATGTATATCATATATATATATATATATATATATATATATACACATACACACACACACACACACACACACACACACACACACACACACACATATATATACATACAGTGCATACGGAAAGTATTCACACCCCTTCACTTTCCCCACATTTTGTTATGTTACAGCCTTATTCCAAAATGGATTAAATTCCTTTTTTTCTCTCATCAATCTACATACAATACCCCATAATGACAGAGAAAAAGGTTTTATAGAAATGTTTGCAAATATATTAAAAATTAAAACCTGAAATATTGCATGTACATAAGTATTCACATCCTTTGCTATGACACTCAAAATTGAGCTCAGGTTCATTCTGTTTCCACTGATCATCCTTGAGATGTTTCTACATCTTGATTGGAGTCCACCTGTAGTAAATTCAATGGATTGGACATGATTTGGAAAGGCACACACCTGTCTATATAAGCTCCCACTGTTGACAGTGCATGTCAGAGCAGAAACCAAGCCATGAAGTCAAAGGAATTGTCTGTGGACCTCCGAGACAGGATTGTATCGAGGCACAGATCTGGGGAAGGGTACAAAAAAATTTCTACAACTTTGAAGGTCCCGAAGAGCACAGTGGTCTCCATCATTCGTAAATGGAAGAAGTTTGGATCCACCAGGACTCTTCCTTGAGCTGGCCGCCCAGCCAAATTGAGCAATCGGGGGAGAAGGGCCTTGGTCAGGGAGGTGACCAAGAACCCGATGGTCACTCTGACAGAGCTCCAGCGTTCCTCTGTGGAGTTGGGAGAACCTTCCAGAAGGACAACCCTCTCTGTAGCACTCCACCAATCAGGGCTTTATGGTAGAGTGGGCAGACGGAAGCCTCTGCTCAGTAAAAGGCACATGACAGCCCGCTTGGAGTTTGCCAGAAAGCACCTAAAGGACTCTCAGACCATGGGAAACAAGATTCTCTGGTCTGATGAAACCAAGATTGAACTCTTTGGCCTGAATGCCAAACGTCACGTCTGGAGGAAACCCGGCCCCTCTCATCACCTTGCTAATACCATCCCTACAGTGAAGCATGGTGGCGGCAGCATCATGCTGTGGGGATGTTTTTCAGCGGCAGGAACTGGGAGACTAGTCAGGATCGAGGGAAAGATGAATGGAGCAAAGTACAGAGAGATCCTTGATGTAAACCTGCTCCAGAGCGCTCAGGACCTCAGACTGGGGCGAAGGTTTACCTTTCAACACGACCACGACCCTAAGCACACAGCCAAGACAACGAAGGAGTGGCTTCGAGACAAGTCTGTGAATGTCCTTGAGTGGCCCAGCCAGAGCCCAGACTTGAACCCCATTGAACATCTCAGGAAAGACCTGAAAATAGCTGTGCAGCGACGCTCCCCATCTAACCTTACAGAGCTGGAGAGGATCTGCAGAGAAGGATGGGAGAAATACCCCAAATATAGGTGTGCCAAGCTTGTAGCTTCATACCCAAGAAGACTTGAGGCTGTAATCGCTGCCAAGGGTGCCTCACCCAAGTACTGAGTAAAGGGTGTGAATACTTATGTACAAGCAATATTTCAGTTTTTTATTTTTAATAAATTTGCAAAAATTTCTACAAAACCTTTTTCTCTTTGTCATTATGGGGTATTGTATGTAGATCATCAAAAAGACATGCATGTTAGGGTTAATACTCCTGTCTGTGCCTCTGACTGAGGCATGGCAAGAAGAACTGGAATTGGTCCCCGGGCGCTGCACAGTGGCTGCCCACTGCTCCTAGCTAGACAGCTCATCATGATCAGTATCATCAGTTCCGTAACCTATGGAGGTCGTAGGAGCACAGCTGATGCCTCAACAGGTTGAGTCATCATTGTGTTTCTCAGTAGGGGGAGTACCTGGTGGTCCCTATCTCCTCTCCAGGTATGGATGGCCATTGTTTCACAGAGCAACTCATCCGCCCTTTGACAGGTTTTGTTTTTAGTCCTGCTGGGCGTCCACACACCCTCCTCACAACACCCCAAGGGCTGAAGTCGGGGGTGCCGGTTTAGTCGCAGACGACCCGACGGTTGCAGTTTAAAGTCATATCCAGGACATCCTCGGTACACAGCTAGGATGGGTTAAATGCAGAGCATAATTTCCCCACGGGAACAATAAAGTATATCAAAAATACCACAATTCAGCAGGATGTCCCAAAACCTGTAATTTGGTAATGAAGCGGCATCGTCATGACAGAGGGCAAAGTAGGAAGGGAACAGGGAGAACCAATCACGTGTCAGAACTCCCAGGAGAAAGAAAAACCCTATGAAAGAATCTGAATAATCTCATAAACACATCGGTGCCATTACACCGATGTGAAAAAAATAATCCTTTATTTATAAATGAAATATAACTGCTGCGGGATTCGAGACAGATGCTATATTTATGCAGCAATTTGTCGGGTTTATGCAACACGAGGGGGGAAAAAACAGCAATGGGTTTGACAGTAAAAACCCAAAGACCACGTTTAAGAAAACAAACATCATGTTTCATTCAGAGGTAGAAGTAGACAGTGTGGAAAATGTGCACCCAGAGGTCGCTGAGCTCTAACAAGATGCAAAGCGACGACTTTCCCAGCCTGCCCGTGTACGGTGCCCACAGGAGCAGAGAGGAGATGTTAACTCTTGTCGTTATTTGGCACTCGTCACAAACGCTTCAGAGCGCAGGCAAGGTGCTTGGTTTTGGTCAGGCTCCACAGCAATCACACGGCCGTTGATCAATCCCAGAGACAGAAGGGAGGCACTTACTTAGACGACTCAACACTGTTGTGTTGTGCAAGCTGCATGTCTCTGCCCCTTTTTAAAGGACCCATTGAATGATAAATGTGTTTTCATTCTAATTATCTTTTACCTGCACTTCATTTACATCTATTTGAAGACCATGTAAAGCAGTAATAAATACACACTCTGGGTTTGTCACATCACAGGTAAATGTGTTATCAACCACCCAGCCAAATCTGAATGATTAAAACAATCATCAAGTAGATAAAATTGGGTTTCAGGGGCCTCTGTGTGGCGTGGAGGTCTATTCCGTTGCCTACCTACATGGGGATCGGCGGTTCGAATCCCCGTGTTGCCTCTGGCTTGGTCAGGCGTCCCTACAGACAATTGGCCGTGTCTGTGGATGGGGACCCAGATGTGGGTATGTGTCCTGGTCACTGCACTAGTGCCCCCTCTGGTCGGTCGGGGCACCTGTACGGGGGGGAGGGGGAACTGGGGGGAACAGCGTGATCCTCCCACGCGCTATGTCCCCCTGGTGAAACTCCTCACTGTCAGGTGAAAAGAAGCTGCTGGCGACTCCACATGTATCAGAGGAGGCATGTGGTAGTCTGCAGCCCTCCCTGGATCAGCAGAGGGGGTGCAGCAGTGAGCGGAACGGCTCGGAAAATAGGGTAATTGGCGAAGTGCAATTAGGGAGAAAAAGCGGGGGGGGGACATAAAATACAACAGCAAAGAGTCAAACAGGAACTGGGTCAAAGACAGTGAAGAGTATCTATAGTGGAACTAAGGACAGCTGAACAGGGTCCACTGCAAATAATAGGGCAAAAACATTCTCAAGAAAGATATTAATCTAAAATGATGTGTCTACACTATCACTGAGTGGCAGGGACCTGTAATGACTCAGGAGAACCACCTTCATCTAGAAAACCACATTCAAGCCAGAGAAGGGGCGGACCAGTTTGCAGGCTGTTGAAGCTCACTTGATAATCCCCATCTGTTCCACAGGGAACTTTTCTAACATACGCTGACCTCTGACCTCAGCAGAGATCAATAAAGTACCACATTCATATTCAGACATCCTGATCTAACTCTCCTACCAATACCAAAGCTGGGATAGGCTCCAGCCCCCTCACCACCCTGACAGCAGGATAAGCGGTTTGGAGAATGGAGTGGGATGGAAAACAAATCCCAAAGCACTGGAAAGCTCCACTGGGGAGACCTTTCACATTTAATTTTGCTCATCTGACTGTTTTTCAAGCGTCAAAAGCAGTGCCTAGACCAGGTCAAAGTCTCACAACTCAACATTACCATGGTTTTAGTCTTTCAACCTGAAATACCAAAGTATTTCTCAACATAATGTCAATAGGGCTGTCAAAAAAGGAAAAAAAATCCAATTCCAATATTTTATTCCAAAAAAACCCCAGAGATTCGAACATATTTGAATATTTATTGCAAAATTTACATAAAATAAAAATTAATTGCAACAAATGTATCATTAATGTGCACGGCCATAATACTGTTGGGCGCCTCCTGTTGTACATGCTACGTCCACAGGAGGGAGCTACTGGGCCGGTACAATAATGATAATAATAATCATTACATTTATATAGCGCTTTTTCTAGACACCCAAAGCGCTTCACATTGACGGGGGGTAACTCAACTCAACCACTACCAGTGTGTAGCGCCATCTGGGTGGTGCACGGCAGCCATTTTGCACCAGAACGCTCGCCACACATCAGCTTGAGGTGGAGAGGGAGGAATCATTGAGCCAATTACATGGGGGGATGATTAGGTGGTCAGGTGGAGACAGCCAGGTTTGGAATGTTGCCAGGACACCCAGAGACTCCCTACTCTTTGCGATAAGTGCCGTGGGATCTTCAATGACCACAGTGAGGCAGGACCTCGGTTTAACGTCTCATCTGAAGGACGGCATCTCCTACAGCTCAGTGTCCCCGTCACTACACTGGGGCATTGGGATTTGATATTTGTTGTTTTTATTAGGACCAGAAGGAAGACTGCCCCCTACTGGCCCCACCAACACCAGTTCTGGCAGCAACTGTTTTCCCGGGAGGTCTCCCACTAGCCAAGCCCATACCTGCTTAGTTTCCGTCGTTTGGCAGAGCCAGGGTACATGTAGGTATGGCTGCCAGCATATGGCAATGGCAAAAGAAAACAGGGTAACATCAAGTGGCTTTGGTCACATTAAACTGAACCTTTTCACGTAAATCGTTGACTGACAGCAACAAAAGAATAATCGAGTTGGCTAATCCTTATTTTCTAAGTAAACTGACCGAGTGTTCACATCTGCAACGACTTGAAAAATTAAATAGAAAGTTGTTACCTTCTCTTTCTAGCTGCCTTAACAAGATTCTTTCAACATTACCCTATCTGACCCAAACTTAAATGACCACAATTTTGAACAGTTATGAAAAACACCACCTTCCTGGGTGTTCGGGTAGCGTAGAGGTCTATTCCGTTACCTACCAACATTGGGATCGGCGGGTCGAATCCCTGTGTTACCTCCGGCTTGGTCGGGCGTCCCTACAGACACAACTGGCCACGTCTGTAGGTGGGAAGCCGGATGCGGGTATGTGTCCTGGTCACTGCACTAGCGCCTCCTCTGGTCGGTTGGGGCGCCTGTTCGGGGGGGACTGGGGGAAATGGCATGATCTTCCCACACGCTACATCCCCCTGGTGAAACTCCTCACTGTCAGGTGAAAAGAAGCGGTTGGTGACTCCACATGTATGGGAGGAGGCATGTGGTAGTCTGCAGCCCTCCTCAGATCGGCAGAGGGGGTGGAGCAGCGACCGGGACGGCTCGGAGAGCAGGGTGATTGGCCAGGTACACTTGGGGAGAAAAGGGGGGGGGATAATAACCCCCCCCCCAAAAAAAACAGAAACAAACATTTTTTTCTTTTGTCCCATTCTACAGCCCTAAATGTTGGCTTTGATCACAAGGAAAAACAAGACTTCTAACGGTCAAATCAGGTCATATTCCAATCCAGAACCAACATGTGAGCATGCTGCAGACCTTACGTTTCATCTGCACGTTTTGTTTTCTTGTCACAAACAGGTTACAATCACCCTTTAAAAGAATGTTTAATAAATCATCTGAGACGGATGGTAAAACCATGAAAGAAACCATAAACTCAGAGTAAATCTAAAAGCGGGGCTTAAAGAAGCATGATGAGATTAAGCAGCTATGCTAAGTGCTGAAGGTGGATGGTGAGATGGCGCCACGGCTGATGGGTTTGTCCTGACAGGCTGTCAGACCACGCGAGCCGCAGACCGTTCAACGACCAATCAGAGAGGGCCATCACTGGAAACCGAATCCACACCGTTCCGGCTCTCTGAGCGTCTCCCAGCCCCCACTGCTGCTAAGAGGAACGTTGTCACGTGGCTGCTTCGCAGCTCCAGTCCTACGCAGCACAACTGCCCTCCAGCGGAAAAACAAAGAAGTGAGTGGCTGGGTCATGTAGGCTGCATAGACATCCGTCCATCCTTCCATCCATTATCCAAACCGCTTACCCTGCTCTCAGGGTCGTTGGGATACTGGTCGTTGGGATACTATCCCAGCAGTCATTGGGCGGCAGGCAGGGAGACACCCTGGACAGGCCGCCAGGCCATCACAGGGCCAGGAAAAAAGTCAAAGAGGTCAAAACCCCAGCAACACATGCAGTATATAGAACAACCTTACTCATTCAGGGTCATGACCCTGATGAAGGCCACAAGCCGAAACACGTTGGTCTAACATAAAGTTGTTCTATATACTACAAGTGCTGCTGGAGCTCCGACCTCCCAGACTTCCCTCCCTTCTCAGAAGTAAATGAAGTTATGCTAGAAACCCCTACTCTAATTCTACCATGATATGCGGTACCAACTGACTTTAAAACTAAATACAAACTTTGAATTCTTACACGACTACCAACTGACTTAAAACCATTAAGTCATTTAGTTCAAATTCATTCAGCGGCAACTTCATTATTAATTGTGCAATACTGCCACCTTGTGTCATATTTATCCAGAGCCCATTGCTCACTCTGGTATTACTGAGTCAAGAGATCTGGCATTCAGTAACAGATGAGAAATGTTGAAGATGCTGATATATTTAAAAAAACAAAACAAAACATTAAACACTTCGAGCCAACAGGCTGAAGACTCATGAGTGACTCCGCTCTCCAGCGTTCTGCAGAGAACACAACATCGCCGACACAGCGGAATGTTTCCGCCACCTGGTGGAAAACAGGCATCGTCACCAGAGGACCCTCATCATCTGCTGTAAGTGGTGTGGAGCCCAGTCACATCATTAGATGTAAGAGAGTCTGATAATGTCCTCCGAGGTTTTAAGAGGTACAAAGATAACTTCATAAATACAGTAGGACTTGGCAATCATTCAGTATCATCACTCATCGTCTTTCCAACGGTATTGTGGAATGAAATTTTGACATTGACATATTGTGATAAGAAATTTTGTTGTCTAATCTGTTCCCTGAAATAATCACAAATTGAGGTGTGAAATAATTGAGGGAGCATTATTTGAAGACTAGTTTCCATCCAGCCATTATCCACACCGCTTATCCTGCTCTCAGGGTCGCGGGAATGCTGGTGCCTATCCCAGCAGTCATTGGGCGGCAGGCAGGGAGACACCCTGGACAGGCTGCCAGGCCATCACAGCAGTGGCGGTCAGCCAGTACAGGGTGCTGGGGCAATGCCCCCTTCAAATACCGAGATGGAAATCTACTTAAACATGTTAAATATAATTTAGTTTTTCAGTCTGTGAGCGTCTGTCAGCAGCATTAAATATTGGTTCAAATGGTGTTTGGTTGATTTCTGTCTGAATACATATACTTCCTGGCTGAGGGGCACCAGCCAAACGACACCTTATGTAAGCCCTCAAACTTGTGGTGAGCAGGTGACCTGAGGCTGCTGTCTGATTGGTTACTTCAGATTTTCCAAAGGGCGCAGTTCTGTGCGCCCCAGACATGCCCACTGTTATTGGCAGTGAATTGGTATTGTTTTAATATTTTCTGATCTAATGTGACTGGACAATTCTCACGGCTGTCAATCATATTCACACCCACCACCACGCCTCGTCTTGGCTGTCAATCTTCCACCGTCTACGAACCCTGATAAAATCTATACACTACATTGTCCTTCTTAATAACTCTGTGACTGTGTGGACATTAAAGCAGCTGTCAGGTGTGCTGCGCCAAGGTCAATTGCGCCCCCCCCCAAACATTTTTAGCATGAGCCGCCACTGCATCACAGGGCTATTTGAAGACTAGTTTTGGTTTGATATACTTAACATCACTAAATTACATTTCTAAACAGTTAAATACGATGAACCTCAGCTGGATACGTTAACATGGAATTTTTGCATTTTTAATACAACAGAAGACACTGTCATTGTACACACATACAACGAAATTCAACCCATAACCCATCCTAGCTGTGTAGCTAGGAGAAGCGGGCAGCTGCAGCACCCGGGGACCAACTCCGGTTTTTCTTTCCATTGCCTTGCTCAGGGGCACAGGCAGGAGTATTAACCCTAACATGCATGTCTACATGATGGTGGGAGGAAACCGGAGCACCCGGAGGAAACCCACACAAACACGGGGAGAACATGCAAACTTCACACAGTAGGGACCTGGGACGGCCTGGGGTTCGAACCCAGGACCTTCTTGCTGTGAGGCTGCAGTGCTAACCACAGGGCCACTGTGCCGCCCAATATTTACCTATATATGCAAGATATATTGTGAAATATTCCTATGATTATTGTGTAAGTTGGTCACATGCGTAAAAAACAATACTGAATGTGGCCGCCCACACCGAGACAGACTGATCCCAACCAACCACAACAGACACACGTGCACACAGACACAAACACCGATTAAAGAGACATACTGGTCCCAACCAACCACTCTACCTTTCCTGTTTGTACTAGTAATACAGAACAACGCTCAACCCATAACATCTTATCTCTGAGAACTTTTCTAAGAAGAGAAAGAGCCAGAGTACAGCTGATCAGGGCTGGAGCCTCCCGGTCGAAGGGTTGGTTGATGTGCTCGTCTGACCAAATTCTCTTAGGTCGGACAAGAAGTGGTGTTACCTTTATAAGGAGAAAAGCAACACACATCAGTAGCCTTCCAGGACTCATCTGTTATTTGTGGTGGTGGGAGGGGCAGACTACCTGTGAGAGCACCTCCGTTTCCACAACGTGGAACTTGCCCAGCAGCCTAACGGAGACTGGGCACTGTATTGGTTTTGGAGCGTCTGCAGTATAAAGCTCCACACGTTTCTCGTCATGATTCCGCTCACCTCCTGTCCGTGTGGAAAGAACTGAAGATTAATGCGGTACTGGAATTGTGCTCTTTCTTTTTGGAGACCCGCTACGGCTTGTTTGACTTAGGCACTCTATTTCGTTTTGGAGATTTTTAAAATGTTTAATGACTTTTAAAACTGCTATGGTGTTCTGCTCAGCCTTCACACCATCCATCCATCCCTTATCCAAACCGCTTATCCTGCTCTCAGGGTCGCGGGGATGCTGGAGCCTATCCCAGCAGTCATTGAGTGGCAAGCGGGGAGACACCCTGGAGGAAACCCACGCAGACATGGGGAGAATATGCAAACTCCACACAGAGGACGACCCGGGACGACCCCCGAGGTTGGACTACCCCAGGGCTCGAACCCAGGACCGTCCTGCCGTGAGGCGACTGCGCTAACCACTGCGCCGCCTTTACAGCAGTTTGAGCTTATTGAGGATCAGAGACGTAACCGGTCAGCGCCGGGCCCCAGTGCACGACCGTCAACCAGACCTGACATGACGTCAATCCAGTAGAGAACGAAAGACGTGAAAGCAACGCAGCTTTAAAAGCAGCAACAGCCAAACGCTCTGCCCAGCTGACGCCTAAATGAAACGATGACCCGGGAAACAGACCGCCCTGCCATAGCAGAGGAGTCTTAACAGCAAGGTTAGGCTAGTGACAGACTAACCTACTTAACACCAGGTGTTTCATAACAGATGAAAACATAACGTGTGACAGCGTACCTGCATAGAGACAACATTCTTCACTGAGAAACACAAAACACAGGTGTGCAGGTTGATTATTAATCAAATGAATAATAAATAAGTTGTAATTACATCATGGGGGGCCGGGCTTTTCGCTGTGTGCAGTCTCGACCCTTGACCAGCTAGCTCTTGAGTGGGTTTCGCTAAGCAGTAGCAAGCATGTCCATAACTACATGCATGTCCATAACTACACGCATGTCCATAACTACATGCATGTCCATAACTACACGCATGTCCATAACTACACGCATGTCCAGCACGCATGTCCATAACTACATGCATGTCCATAACTACACGCATGTCCAGCACGCATGTCCATAACTACATGCATGTCCATAACTATGTAAACCAAATCTCACAAGTTATAAAACCCAAACAGGCACCATGAGAGACAACATCTACTGGTTTCCCAAACGGAGCAGGACGGTTTATGAGTTTGCGTTGGCCTGCATGTATGAAGGAGTGCACGCATGGAGGTCATTACCACGTCCATTAGCAGGAGATCAGAGAAATCAATACTTCAACACTCCCTGGTGGAGGTTTTCTATCTGCCAGCTGTGGCTGTCTGGGCCTCTTACAGTCTGAGGACTCGGATACCAGCCGAAGCCTTTCGGCGTCCAAATGTGTCCGAAGAGAAGCAGGATACGGTTTCCAGTACGCCAAGAAGGAAACGATGTAATGCGTCACCTTCGTTTCACCACAGACTCTGTCGTGGTGTGTCTTAAATGAGCTTTTAATGTCCTCATTTATTATCTTATATTTTGAAATAACCCATTTCATGTTTTTACTGGAAAATGATTCTCTTCTTCTGTGGTTTATCTTGTTAACGAACACGCATGTAAATTCTTACTCTTCACTTAGCAAAGATTTTTCTCAAATCCTACATGGTCTCTATGGGATACACACACACACACACACACACACACATATATATATGTATATATACATATACATATACACACACATATACATAAGTGTAATTTTAAGAACTACAGTAAATGAAGGAATAAATAAGCACGGGTTGTGTTGGACGGGGACAAACTTAACAACTCAAAGACCACCAGCTAAAGTAACAAACCCTGTTGGTGTGAAGTGTCCTACCTCAGTTTATTTAAATAGGATTATCTGTGGATTTGTGTCAGTAGTCTGTCCGCTGGCTGTAAAAGGAGACCGTCCATCATGTCGTGCTAAAGTACGATACATTACATTCATTAAGAGGCAATTAAAAGACATCTCAACCTTTTCTAGTTCTGGTAACAGATAGCTGCTTTAATTCCTCTGAGTGCCCCACCACCATGGAGGAGAGAGAGAGACAGACAGACAGACAGACAGAGACAAGAGAGGGAGAGAGACACACACAGAGATAGAGAGAGAGCGAGATAGAGAGAGAGACACACACACACACACACACAGCGAGAGAAACAGACAAACAGAGAGAGATAGAGAGCGAGATAGAGAGACACACAGACACAGACACACACACACACACATAGACAGACAGACAGACAGACAGACAGACAGACAGACAGAGAGAGCGAGAGACAGACAGACAGCGAGACAGGCAGAGAGAGAGACAGGCAGAGAGACAGATACAGACAGAGAGAGACAGTCAGATAGACAGAGAGAAAGACAGACAGATAGAGAAAGGCAGAGAGACAGACCAACAGAGAAACAGAGAGACAGACAGATTCAAGAATGTTTCCGTGTCTTTCCCTCACACATACTTATTTGCTGTCATATGTTTTCTACTTAATGTTTAGCTTTTCAACATTTAACACTTGCTTTGGTTATATGGACAGTGTTACACCATGCCAATAAAGCCACCTGAATTTGAGAGACAGAGAGACAGACAAACAGAGAGACGGGCAGAGAGAGAGACAGACAGACAGAGAGAGACAGAGAGCGGCAGAGACAGACAGACAGACAGCTAGACAGAGAGAAAGGCACCGAGAGAGAGACAGACAGATAGACAGAGATGATGAGAGACAGGCACAGAGCGAGACAGACAGAGAGATAGACAGAAACAAACAGAGAGAAAGAAAGACAGATAGAGACAGAGAGGCAGAGAGACGGGCAGAGAGAGAGACAGACAGAGAGACAGAGAGCGGCACAGACAGACAGACGGCTAGACAGAGATGATGAGAGACAGGCACGGAGACAGACAGATAGATAGACAGACAGGCAGACAGAGAGATAGACAGAAACAAAGAGAGAAAGAGAGACAGAGAGACAGGCAGACAGATAGACAGAGACAAGCAGAAAGAGACAGAGACAGACAGACAGCAAGAGAGACAGAGAGAGACGGAGAGACAGGCAGAGAGACAGACAGACAGACAGGCAGAGAGAGACAGACAGACAGACAGACAGGCAGAGAGACAGACAGACAGAGAGAGAGACAGAGAGAGACGGAGAGACAGGCAGAGAGACAGACAGACAGACAGACAGGCAGGCAGAGAGAGACAGACAGACAGACAGACAGACAGGCAGAGAGACAGACAGACAGACAGACAGGCAGAGAGACAGACAGACAGAGAGAGAGACAGACAGACAGAGCCAGAGAGAGAGAGAGATGCTTTGGCAATATGTACACAAATGTATGTCATGCCAATAAAGCACGTATTGAATTGAATTGAGAGAGAGAGAGACACACACACAGACAGAGAGAGAGAGACAGACAGACAGACAGACAGACAGACAGACAGAGAGAGAGAGAGAGAGAGAGAGAGAGAGAGAGAGAGACAGACAGACAGACAGAGAGAGAGAGAGATGCTTTGGCAATATGTACACAAATGTATGTCATGCCAATAAAGCACGTATTGAATTGAATTGAGAGAGAGACACACACACAGACAGAGAGAGAGAGACAGACAGACAGACAGAGAGAGAGAGAGAGAGACAGACAGACAGACAGACAGACAGAGAGAGAGAGAGCCCTCCAGTCTTCTACACCTTTTCAAAAAGCATGGATAAACAGGAGACCAGCATGTGAGTTCAGGCTCCATAGAGAGATGTGTGGAGTCCGGTCTGAACCCGCCCGTCCGGTCCAGATAGTGAAGGTGTTGTTAAAGACAACCTCCCCGTCCAACCACACACTTTAAATAATGATGAGTTTGATTCTGGCTCTGCATACCCGCTGACCCAATTGCAGCACTAATTACAGAATTGCGGCTGATCAAGATACCAGAGTAGAGGATACCAGCGAGTACCGGCGGATCTCAGCGAGCTACCCTTCAATAGAGGAGCTGAGGCTTCTGGAGAAAACCAACACCGCCTGTAAAACACAACACCGCCCCGTGAGAATCCAATAGCCAGACTTAAAGAAAAGCTTAAATCGGTCATTGTCCAGGACAGTCTCTAATCTGGTCTCTTGTCTGCTGGGTGCTGCAGATGACTTTCTGTGGTTTGTGAGTGACTCAACTCCACTGCTTATACAGGGTCACACACTGGTTCAACAACTTCTCGCTTCATTACAGACCAAAAGAGTTCACACTGAAAATGTGTTTTAACACTTAAAATAATGTGAAAGTCAGTCTAGTCTTCCATTTTGGGCAGCACGTTTCCCCAGTGGTTAGCACTGTGGCCTCAAGGGCAAGAAGGTCGAGCCGCGGGCCGTCCCAGGTCCTTTCTGTGTGGAGTTTGCATGTTCTCCCCGTGTCTGCGTGGGTTCCCTCCAGGTGCTCCGGTTTCCTCCCACCACCAAACAGACATGGATGTTACGGTTAATATGCCTTCCTGTCTGTGCCTCTGAGCAAGGCAGTAGAAAGTAGAACTGGAGTTGGTCCCCCGGGTATTGCAGCTGCCCACTGCTCCTATACAATAGGATGGGTTACATGCAGAGGATCAATTTCCCCACAGGGATCAATAAAGTATTAAAAAAAAATACTGTAGGGCATCCAAGGGGCGTGGCGGTCTATTCTGTTGCCTACCAACACGGGGATCACCGGTTCAAATCCCCGTGTTTGGTCAGGCGTCTCTACAGACACAACTGGCCGTATCTGCAGGTGGGAAGCCGGATGTGGGTATGCGTCCTGGTCGCTGCACTAGCGCCTCCTCTGGTGGGTCGGGACGCCTGTTCAGGGGGGAGGAGGAACTGGGGGGGAATAGCATGATCCTCCCACGCGCTACGTCCCCCTGTTGAAACTCCCCACCGTCAGGTGAAAAGAAGCGGCTGGCGACTCCACGTGTATCGGACGGGACATGTGGTAGTCTGCTGCCCTGCCCAGATCAGCAGAGGGGGTGGAGCAGAGACTGGGATGTCTCGGAAGAGTGGGGTAATTGGCCAAGTGCAATTGGGGAGAAAAGGCGGGGGGGGGGGGGGTCCAAAAAAAACAACCCAAAACAGATGGCACCAACAGGAAGCTTATTCCAAGGGGAACTAGACTCATATGTACCTGCAGGTGACCTGTGGCCTACCTCTGGCACACAACAACACATATTTCTGAATAATAAATCAGTAAATTAAATGTAGTGGGCATGACCAGGGGTAAAATCTGAGAATGGGCTTTAACAATAGATCATTTAGATCCAAGAAGGCACAGCAAAAACATAAAACAAGGAGTGGTCAGCAAAAACTGTCAGAATTAACAGGACAGCTAAAACACGGCCTTCCTCATCCTCACCCATTTGACTTTAATTTGGGTCAAAACAGAACACCAAGAGACCGTTACTGGATAACCAAAACTGATTGCTTAAAGTTTAAATTAAGAAAGAAGGAATTTTTTTTAAATCATTAGTTTTGCTTCAAAATGAGGGACAAAATGTGCAACACAATGTAAAGTGAGACGTCTCCCCCTCCACTTCCCACCTTGCAACCTCTCTTATGAGCTCCACGGATGGGCGACGTGGTACCCGAGGCCTTCACGGGCCGCTGGCTGAGCTTTACAGTGAAGGGGGGTGGCGGCGGGCCAGCCACGGCGACACACAACACCGTCTTTAGAAAACAGTGGAACTCGTCTGTCTACAACCTCCTGGGAACAGCCGCCGCTCACGCCCGCCTTCCAAGTCAGCGCTCCCGGGTGGAAAACAACAGCAGCCGAGCCTGCGTGCCGGGGAAATCTATCCATGTCTGTGACAACAACATCATCATCTGAACAGACCCTGTTAGTCCTCAGAACAGCCGCTAAGCCTGAGCCACGCGCCACGCGCTCCCTCCTATCAATAGCACCAGTGTGTTGTTGTGGCTAGCCCGGCCCTCACGCCTTTGTCAACGTGGTGTCTGTATCTCAAATAAGACACTGACACTGCACACAGCCTGACTGACAAGCCTGAAACGCTTCACACACAGGTTTAAAACGGAGGAACGACAACTGAGTTAAACCAGACAAAAAAAAGAACGGGCACAACCCGGCCATTTTAAACACCGAATGGGAAGGAAAGCGTAGAATGGTCTGAGCCAAGTTGGACCAAGGGGAAAAAAGGAGGAAAAAGTTTGTGTGAGATTTTAAGGGGCCAGGTAAATCCTTACGGAGCGGTCTGTCCTTCCCATCTAGATGGGCAAATAAGCCACTGACCTAGATGATTAAAATAAAACTTGAGCCAGTACCCGAGCGTGAGAACAGGCCGGCCAGAGGACGTGACGAGACTACACGAAGAAGCACAGACACAGCCCACAACGCTCACCCTGTCCTGGCACTACCTTAATCAAAATCCACTTCAGGGTCAGAAATACTTTTATTTTGAAGGGACAAATATACGATCCTGATGAAAAAGAGCTTTAAATCGCACCTTAAAAGCGACACTATTTAGCTTTAGCTCTACATTTATTTAGTAGATCCTGAGGTATCCATCTCTACCTCCAGTCCTCCTTTACCGACACATCCCACGGAGTCATATGTTGATGCTGCTGACAAAGAGACGTGGGGGTGTCCCGTTGACTCCAATGAGAAACTTTTGCTGTCATTTATGAATATTAATGACATACGGGTTAAATAATGGTTTAGGCCGGATTAGGTTTAGGTAGTGGTTAATTCCCCCGTGTCTCACACAGATGCCTAAGGGTACCTTCCACATCATATATCAACAGTGTCACTATACAAAGTCATAGGATGAGAATAGGCACCCTTACTTACACCACACTAAAACCACACACCCCAAAATAGTTTTCTGTACAAACCAGTAAGTCGTTCTTGGTGAAAAACAGCCTTAAACTCCATCTATAAATCATCTTTTAGCTGAAGTCTTCTCCTGGTCTCTCATTCCC
Source organism: Lampris incognitus (assembly GCF_029633865.1). Classification (NCBI taxonomy): domain Eukaryota; kingdom Metazoa; phylum Chordata; class Actinopteri; order Lampriformes; family Lampridae; genus Lampris; species Lampris incognitus. The sequence goes on along the minus strand of NC_079212.1, from coordinate 145,652,776 downwards.
GCTTGATGCCACCGCCTCGCTTCCTTTCTCTTACCTGTACTTCATTCCTGTCTGGTAGGAGACGCACTCCTCCAGGACCAAGCCGTTCATCTTCAGGAAGTCCTCCATGTTCTTGACCTGAGCGGCGACCCTCTGCTCGCGCAGCCTCTGCAGCTCGGCATGGTCAGTGGCGCGTGGCTGGTTCAGGCCCTGGTCCGAGTGGTAGCGGCTGATGCCACTGCGGATGCTCTCGCTGTATGGCATGGACAGCATCTTCCCGCCGCTGGTGCTGCTGCTCTTTCGCAGGACGCTGCCCGGCACGGCCGGCTTGGGGATCTGCAGGTTGTCGGGAGGACAGTAACTGGACTGGTGCCGGCCAGGGACTCCCCGGGGACCACCCGCGTACCCGCCCGCAAACATCCACCCCTCCTTCCCCTCCCAACACCGCGAAGAGCAGAGTTTGAGAGAAGTGGGTCCACCAGCGGAGCGAGGAGGCGGCAGGGAGCAGCCTCCTCCTCCTCCTCTTCCTTAAATAGCACCTGCTCTTGTCCCGTCTCCCGCGTGGGGCAGCGGCAAAGCCATGCATCCTGTAATCAGAGTCGCCCAGCAATAACCCCCCACCCCCCAAACAGGCAGGCAGTGGCAGGGTTACACTTAGAGGGAGCATTCAGGTGACTGGCTGGTGATTAAAGAGTAAGATCGGGGGGGGGGGGGGGGGATCGGGGAGAGGGAGAGAATGAGAGAGAGAAGGGGAAGGGAGGTATTGGCACATGCACTCTGTGCTGAAGGAGGGGGAGGGACTCCCTCCTGATCTGGTTTCTGGTTCGAAGAGGGTACTGGACATTACCCACCATCAGAACTTGACTAGCCAGAACTTGACGGCGACGGCCTGGTTTTGGAGACAGTTCCTCGATCCTAATTTCAGTGCTGCTCAGGAGGTAATACGACAAACCCCAATTCCAATGAAGTTGGGACGTTGTGTAAAACGTAAATAATAACAGAATACAATGATTTGCAAATCCTTTTCGACCTACATTCAATTGAATACACTACAAAGACAAGATATTTAATGTTCAAACTGATAAACTTTTTTTTTTTTGTTGCAAATATCGACTCATTTTGAATGTGATGCCTGCAACACGTTCCAAAGAAGCTGGGACAGGGGCATGTTCACCGCTATGTTACACCACCTTTCCTTTTAACAACACTCAGTAAGCGTTTGGGAACTGAGGACACTACTTGTTGAAGCTTTGTAGGTGGAATTCTTTCCCATTCTTGTTTGATGTACGACTTCAGTTGCTCAACAGTCCGGGGTCTCCGTTGTCGTATTTTGCGCTTCATAATGCGCCACACATGTTCAATGTGAGACAGGTCTGGACTGCAGGCAGGCCAGTCCAGTACCTGCACTCTTTTACTACGAAGCCCCGCTGGTGTAACACGTGCAGAATGTGGCTTGGCATTGTCTTGCTGAAATAAGCAGGGACGTCCCTGAAAAAGATGTTGCTTGGATGGCAGCATATGTTGCTCCAAAACCTGTATGTACCTTTCAGCATTAATGGTCCTTCACAGATGTGCAAGTTACCCATGATGCCATGGGCACTAACACCCCCCCATACCATCACAGATGCTGGCTTTTGGATTTTGCACTGATAACAATCTGGATGGTCCTTTTCCTCTTTAGCCCGGAGGACACGATGTCCATGATTTCCAAAAACAATGTGAAATGTGGACTCGTCAGACCACAGCACACTTGTCCACTTTGCGTCAGTCCATCTCAGATGAGCTCGGCCCAGAGAAGCCGGCGGCGTTTCTGGGTGGTGTTGATATATGGCTTTGGCTTTGCATGGGAGAGTTTTAACTTGCACTTGTAGATGTAGCGACCAACTGTGTTAACTGATGATGGTTTTCCCAAGTGTTCCTGAGTCCATGTGGTAATATCCTTTACACAATGATGTGGGTTTTTAATGCAGTGCCGCCTGAGGGGTCGAAGGTCACGGGCATTCAGTGTTGGTTTTCAGCCTTGCCGCTTACGTGCAGAGATTTCTCCGGATTCTCTGAATCTTTTGATGATATTATGGACTGGAGATGATGACATCCCTAAATTCCTTGCAATTGTATGTTGAGAAACGTTGTTCTTAAACTGTTGGACTATTTGCTCACACAGTTGTTCACAAAGTGGTGAACCTCGCCCCATCCTTGCTTGTGAACGACTGAGCCTTTCGGGGATGCTCCTTTTATACCCAGTCATGACACTCACCTGTTTCCAGTTAACCTGTTCACCTGTGGAATGTTCCAGACAGGTGGTTTTTGAGCATTCCTCAACTTTCCCAGTCTTTTGTTGCCCCTGTCCCAGCTTCTTTGGAACGTGTTGCAGGCATCAAATTCAAAATGAGTGAATATTTGCAAAAAACAATAAAGTTTATCAGTTTGAACATTAAATACTTTGTCTTTGTAGTGTATTCAATTGAATATAGGTGGAAAAGGATTTGCAAATCATCGTATTCTGTTTTTATTCACGTTTTACACAATGTCCCAACTTCATTGGAATTGGGGTTTGTAGATCCAATACTAAGTATTTTGAGGTGGAATGAGCAGCGCTGTCAATCATTACTCATCAAGTAATGTGCATCATCACACCATCACCATTACCCTACAGCTAGCTACAGCCCCCATTTGTAAAGTTAGCGACAAGTTAACCACTGTTCACTGAAAATTGAATCAGTTCATCTGGACACAACATTTATTGACAAACATTTCATCACTCATCGAAGGGCCCAGACACACCAAACCGACTAGTGGTGACGAAGGCCCACTGTTGCGTCGCCTCTCGCCTGCCGTCTGGGCCAAAAAGTAGCACTTGAACACACCGCACGACCTGTTTCATATGCAAATTGCCATGACCATTAACTAGAGTTACAGTCGTCATGTGTACTATTAAAAAAGGATTTGGGAATAGTTGCAATCACAGCATTGTAAGATGGTGACAGATGTACTCTTAGCCCCCCCCCCCCCCCCCGCCCCGGTTCAGGGATGGTCGTTCCCTCTTCACATAGATGGTCCCTTTGACTCCCTGTTAAAACCAGCGTTCCTCCTTATCAAGGATGTGCACAACCTCATCCCTGAAAGAGTGGCCACTGGCCTGTAGATGGGTGGAGAATGTGGAGTCCTGGCCTGACGTGTTAGCTCTCCTGTGTTATGCCATCACTTGGCCAGGGTCTGTTTGGTTTCCCCGATGTATAAGTCACGGCAATCCTCCTGGCACCTAACAGCAAACGCTGGTTCAAATGGGGAGTCAAAGAGGCCATCTGTGTGAAGAGGGAACGACCACCCCTGAACCACAGGAGAGCGGGGCTAAGAGTACATCTGTCACCATCTTACAATGCAGTGATTGCAAACATTCCCCAATCCTCTGTGAATAGTACACATGACGACTGTAGCTCTAGTTAATGGTCATGGCAATTTGCATATGAAACTGATCGTTGGTTTCAGTCGTTATATCACTGTATTGTTTATAAGGGTGGAGACACCTGCAGTCAGTTGAGACTGAAGAGGTCACTGATGCCCCCCTTCCACTACATCAGCGGTGGCTAACCATGTGCCCTGGAGAGAGAGCCATGTGTATGCTGGAATGAAAACCTGCATACACATGGCTTTCCATGGCACATGGTTAGCCCCCCCTGCACTACATGGTACCAGCTCAACTCGACTCGACTTTTTCGTTTTCCATTAATGGAAAGTACCGGCGTTTTGGTAATCGTTACCACTTTTCTGGTACCAGCTTTGTCGAGGTTCCAAAAAAACTGGAGCGGGTACCAAAATCAGTGCAGACCAGCTACAATGAGGGGGGTACTGCTACGGTGATGGAAAACCACACTCTTTGAGTCGAGCCGAACCGAATCGGTACCATGTAGCGGAAAAAGGGCATTAGATGAGTGATGAAACATTTCTCTCAATAAATGTTGTGTCCAGATGAACTGACTCACTTTTGTGTGATCTTCTTACCTGGATTATTGAGCATTAAGACTTTAACCACTGTTGTGTGCTGTCAATGCCACATGACAAATGACACTGGCTGTGTAACCGTCGCTTTTGGTGCTGTACTTCCCAAGTTTAGCTGCTCTTAAAATACAATGGGGACAAAAGGAAGACCCTATGCCAGAATTTACACAGGATCTTAAATGTTGACGAGACAGAAAGCTCCATGCTACAGGTCACTAAGTTCTGATAGTGGGTACGAGACACGGAGAGGAGGCGACCCGGCTGAGAACGAGTCTTCATTCAATTAGTTTTAAATCCCACTAAAGTCTCACTGGCCTCGTGACAGTCATATAAATAGACCCTCCCCATCAGCAGACAAAGGAACCAGCGAACAGCCTGAAACAACAGATGCACGCCGGCCTGGGATTTTACACTGAAGGTCAGGTTTCCATTTCTGTTGACAAAATCCTGCTAACCATTTCCAAAACTCTCAACGTTCAACACCAACTCTTCATCCCTCCAATTAAACACATCTGTTTATGGACATTACTGGACACGTTACGAGTTCAAAGCCACTCTGTGCATAACTGTAGTCCACTGACTTCCAGTTTCTACTGCAGCGGTCATACCAGTATCTTGTTCGTTGGCGTGTGCTGTTGACAATGGCATATTTTCGCAATGTCTGCAGGATTTACCATGAATAAATGTCAACCACATGCACAGAATTGTCAACAAACTTTCACCTGCACCTGCCGGCAGTTGCGAGGATGCTCATCCTCATGATTGTGGACGTAACTTGATATGTACAACTTCAGACTTTCCGCCCGTTTGCTGGTAGGTGCAGCTGAAAGTTTGTCGACAATTCTGTGCATTGACATTTCCATCCATCCATTATCTGAACCACTTATCCTGCTCTCAGGGTCGCAGGGATGCTGGAGCCTATCCCAGCAGTCATTGGGTGGCAGGCGGGGAGACACCCTGGGCAGGCCACCAGTCCATCACAGGGCCGACACATACACACAGACACACAGACACACACACACACACACACACACATATTCACACCTAGGGGCAATTTAGTATGGCTGATTCCCCTGACCTACATGTCTTTGGACTGTGGGAGGAAACCGGAGCACCTGGAGGAAACCCACACAGACACGGGGAGAACATGCAAACTCCACACAGAGGACGACCCGGGATGACCTCCAATGTTGGACTACCCCGGGGCTCGAACCCAGGACCTTCTTGCTGTGAGGCGACCGCACTAACTACTGCGCCACAGTGCCGCCTGCCGTTGACATTTATCCATGGCAAATCTTGCAGGCATCGCCAAAAATATGCCATTGTCAACAGCACACGCCAACAACCAGGAAGCTGGTATGACCGCTGCAGTAGAACCCGAAAGTCCGTGGACTACCGTTATGCACAGAGCCAATTGGACACATATGACGAACTGTATGTTGGGAAGAGTTGCACCCAGTGTGGCCAGCAGAGGGCAGCCCTGCCCACTCAACTCACACAACACGACTCCAACAAAATGATGTGATACAAACAACTTCTGAAGAGTTACACTTTGAATAAGAATACAGTCACTGTACACCCGTCTGAGATTTAGCTGAAACTGAATATCACACATTATACTATAATAGTTGATTTATAAAACAGATGGCTGACTATGACCTGTCAGTCCAGTTTAGCGGTCTTGACTTGGTGAACACAAAAAGAGTGACTAGTTGGTTGTAGATATTCAAAAGAGAGACAAAAAAACCCCATAAAACTTGTATATGAACAGGAAATGGATGACAGGCAGCACACAAGGACCATTTCATTCCTAAAAACGAAATCTCATCTCATCTCATCCCATCCATCCATCCATCCATCCATCCATCCATCCATCCATCCATCCATCCATCATCCAAACCACTTATCCTGCTCTCAGGGTTGCGGATGCTGGAACCTATCCCAGCAGTCATTGGGTGGCAGGCGGGGAGACACCCTGGACAGGCCACCAGGCCATCACAGGGCCGACACCCACACCCACACCCACACACACACACACACAAAAAAACACACACACACACAAATTCACACCTACGGACAATTTAGTACGGCCAATTCACCTGACCTACATGTCTTTGGACTGTGGGAGGAAACCGGAGCAACCGGAGGAAACCCACGCAGACACGGGGAGAACATGCAAACTCCACACAGAGGACGACCCGGGATGACCCCCAAGTTTGGACTACCCCGGGGCTCAAACCCAAGACCTTTTTGCTGTGAGGTGACTGCGCTAACCACTGCGCCACCGTGTCGCCCCATCACATTAAATAGCTTTTTTTTTTTTTTTTTTATAAATTTATTTCTGATTTTTCCCTTTTTCTCCCAATTTAGTGGCCAATCGATCCCTATTTTAATTCAAACACCCACCCTCGCACTGTATGCGTTCGCCAACTGCATCTCTCCGGCCGGCAGTCTCGAAGGAGACCGCCTCGCCACTTTCGTGACAAGGCGACTCCAAGCCGAACCACTGTTTTTCCGACACACACAGAGACGCATTCACGTGACGAACACAAGCCGACTCCGCCCCCCTCCCGAAGACAGCGTTGCCAATGATCGCTGCTTCGTCGAGTCCGGCCATAGTCGGATCTGACGAGACCGGGGCGCGAACCCCAGTCCTCAGTGGGCAACTGCATCGACACAGAGCCGATGCTTAGACCGCTACACCACCGCGGACTCCTACATTAAATAGCTTTTTATAACAGTCCTGACCACTACACATGGCCCCACTATCAACTCTGACTGAAAAAATAAACAGGGCGACAGCGGTTTTTTTTAAACCCCCCCCCCTTTTCTCCCCAATTGTACCCGTCCAATTACGTCAACTCCGCCGAGCCATCCCAGTCGCTGCTCCACCCCCTTACTACCACATGCCTCCTCCCATACATGTGGAGTCACCAGCCGATTCTTTTCGCCTGACAGTGAGGAGTTTCACCAGGGGGACGTAGCGCGTGGGAGGATCACGCTATTCCCCCCAGCCCCCCACCCCCCCGAACAGGCGCCCCGACCGGCCAGGGAAGGCGCTAGTGCAGCGACCAGGACACAAACCCACATCCGGCTTCCCACCCGCAGACACGGCCAATTGTGTCTGTAGGGACACCCGACCAAGCCGGAGGTAACACGGGGATTCGAACCGCCGATCCCCATGTTGGTAGGCAACGGAATAGACCGCCACGCTACCCGGACGCCCCAAGAGGAAGACAGCTGATGTAAAACACATTGACATCCAAGTTTTATTGATCCTTTAAATTCTGAAACGTGCGATTGCCCTTGCATCTCCTCGAGTCAGCACCTCCCACCAAACCTCCATCCGTGAAGCCAAGTTCAGATGGACTTTGAGGGTTTTAAATGGGCACAACAACCAACAGCACACCCCAAACACCTTCTATTACATGACATGACCACAACGGCACGGGAAAATCTGCCTGAAGCCCAAAAGCCAGATTCAGGCTTGACGCAAATCCCAGAACACACCCCAGCACGGTACCTGCAACTCATTCAAGTTCTTATCACGGTACCACCTGACCACTTGTCCGACCCAAACAACCCCCCCAACACAGACCGAGAGGAAGAGTCCAGGCAAGGCAGCATGCACCTTTCACACACACACACACACACACACACACACACACACACACACACACACACACACACAGGTACACACATGATGATTTGGTCAACAGGACGGACACAGACCTTCCCTAAGGCTCACCTGGTTTCTTGGGGGTCGGCTCATGAGCGAGGCTTTAGGGCGTCCGTCTCCTCTTATAAACCCACTCGGCCGCCGATGCAGCAGGTCCACCCAGACTGGGAGTGTCTTACTAGGAAACGTCTAAACCAATTAGTGAATGAGAAAGCTAAAGCATCACCCCCCCCCCGCACACACACACACCACCACTTACCACCACTACCACCCAGTCCTCCTCCCTCCTCCCGCTCCACCTCTCATCTTCCTCCCTTCATGGTCGAAATCCATTTATGTCGTTAAGCAGCTCCCACGGCTTGTTTTTGCCAACCGCAGCAAATAATATCAGCTCTGAATTATTCACCCAAAGCTTTCTGCACTAAAAGCCTCTGATTGCTGTGCCACAGGAAAGAATGCTAAGTGGTGGACAATAATGAGGGACACACACACACACACACACACACACACACACACAGCCGAGCGCCGCAGACAGAAACCACACCAGCGGCTGTTTTGGACTGGTTCACTGGAGGCGTCTCAGTACCTGTTGTGTTCATGTTAAACCCACATTTGAAGAGCAAAGGGATAGAGAATCTGACCTACACCAACCACCTTCACTTACTCTGATGGATTTACTCCGCAACACTAAGCAAACACAACTGTATAGCGTTTTCATGTGTCGTTAACTGTAAGTCCCGGTTCAGTTTTGTGACTTGCACACCAGACCTGCAGCCTATACAGGCATTACTGTGAGCAATGCGAGGAAGAGATGAAGCAAAATAAAGTCTAACGGTTTACCGTCCAGCAATTACTGAATCAACTAACCGAATATTCTTAATCCTATCTGAATTGAACAACAACATCGAGAATAAGGACCTGATCTTAAACAACACCGAATGCTAATCTCCACACTGGTTGTTGGAGCAGCTGTAAATTTCAAGACAAACTACTGACCCACATTTAAACCACCTTTAAACCACATTTAAACAAATTAACCACATCTAGACTACCTAACCACATTTAAACCACATTTAAACTACTTAACCACATCTAGACTACCTAACCACATCTAGACTACCTAACCACATCTAGACTCCCTAATCACATTTAGACTACCTAACCACATTTAAACGACCTAAAACCATTTAAATGATCTAACCACATTTGAACTACCGAAATACACTTAAACGACCTAACCACATCTAAACTACTTAACCACATCTAGACTAACTAACCACATTTAAACGACCTAACCACATTTAAACTACTTAACCACATCTAGACTAACTAACCACATTTAAACGACCTAACCACATTTAAACTACTTAACCACATCTAGACTACCTAACCACATTTAAACAACCTAACCACATTTAAACTACCTAACCACAGTTAAACTACTTAAGCACATTTAAACTACCTAACCACATTTAAACTACTTAAGCAAATTTAAACTACCTAACCACATTTAAACTACTTAAGCACATTTAAACACTTAAGCACATTTGAACCACTTAAGCACATTTGAACTACTTAAACACATTTAAACTACCTAACCACATTTAAACTACTTAAGCACATTTAAACACTTAAGCACATTTGAACTACTTCAGCACATTTGAACCACTTAAGCACATTTGAACTACTTAAACACATTTAAACTACCTAACCACATTTAAACTACTTAAGCACATTTGAACTACTTCAGCACATTTGAACTACTTAAACAAATTTAAACTACCTAACCACATTTAAACTACTTAAGCACATCTACACCACTTAAGCACTTTTGAACTACTTAAGCACATTTAAACTACCTAACCACATTTAAGCTACTTAATAACATTTAAACTACTTAAGCACATTTAAGCTACCTAACCACATTTAAACTACTTAACCACATGTAAACTAATTAACCGCATGCAAACTACTTAAACACATTTAAACTACTTAACCACATGTAAACTATTTAACGACATTTACAAAACCAAACTAATCATGCATAAATCCAAATCTAAATTGGCCAGACAGTGGAGGAAAGCTTCAGATAAGACAAGAGATTATAAAACCATCCAAACACTGGAGCTGAAAGTCCCTCCTTCTGGTCTACATGTTGCTTAACACTAAATGAAGGGAACCGGTTTGGATCATTTTACCTTCATAAAATCTGACATGACGTTTTAAGTGAGACAGTAACCTTTCCCTGGACTGTGGCTTTCTTGACGAGGACATATTTTCCATCTCACATGTAGCTGGACCCACCAGAGGGGAGCTCAATAAACTCTAAACAATGACAAAAACGTAATTTATACTACTGTACCGCATATGTCTTAAGCTTGTCATGGATCCCTCTTTCAAATGTCAATAATTGGAAAAATTTCCTGTCGAGTATCAATATATCCTGTGAAATTTCGGGGGAAATTTTTTTTATAAAAAGCCCACAAATTAATAATAAATCATTATCATAATGATAACAATAACACTCACAATGCTAGTAAGAATGGTGACACGATCATAAAATGCAAACATTCTGCTGGGATACATTTGGCATCTAGGTGATACTTTGTCCCACAAGTCAAGTAGCTACTCCGTTTATGTTGTGTTCAGATGGACGAAACAAGTCGTTTGCTGTTTGTTGGTTTAGGAGGCATGCAGGGTGGCGGTAGAATGTAACATCGTCTCCGTGTGGTCACCCAATGTGTTGCACTACAAAATCAAATTAATATGAAAAAACAGGCCATCAAAAATTAAGTTTTATTTCAATCTTACGAACATTGATGCCACAAGATTTTCTCGATATAACAAAGCCCCGATCAATATTCAATATAGATATTTGATGGCATCCCTAGAATGCAGACGATGGATATACAGTAGCGGGTGTACTAATGTATCTCTACCATCAGATCAGTGACACTAAGAGGAAGCTGTATTGAGAATAATGAGACGTACGCAAACCGATTCCACTGACAACGCACTTAAAATCCTGCACTTCAGCAAAATTTGAGCTTCAATATCCCAATATTCATAGTATCTGTTTGGACTGGACAAAACAGTGAAATGGCAGAGACAGAGAGAGAGAGAGAGAGAGAGAGAGAGAGAGAGAGAGAGAGAGAGACACACACACACACACACACACACACACACACACACACACACACACACAGAGGGAGAGAGACAGACAGACAGACAGACAGAGCGAGAGAGCGAGAGAGAGAATTTGAATTTTAAAACAGACTTATTTCTATCTGGTTCCGTTCACGCAAAGTTTTTCGCTATCAAAAATCACAACAAAAATAAATTCATTGAAAAACTCAAAACGAGGGCATCCGGGTGGCGTGGCGGTCTATTCCGTTGCATACCAACACGGGGATTGCTGATTTGAATCCCTGTGTTAACTCCGGCTTGGTCGGGCGTCCCTACAAACACAATTGGCCGTGTCTGTGGGTGGGAAGCCGGATGTGGGTATGTGTCCTGGTTGCTGCACTAGCGCCTCATCTGGTTCGTTGGGGCGCCTGTTTGGGGGGAGGGAGGAACTGGGGGGAATAGCGTGATCTTCCCATGTGCTATGTCCCCCTGGTGAAACTCCTCACTGTCAGGTGAAAAGAAGCAGCTGGCGACTCCACATGTATCAGAGGAGGCCTGTGGTAGTCTGCAGCCCTCCCCAGATCAGCAGAGGGGGTGGAGCAGCAACCAGGATGGCTTGGAAGAGTGGGGTAATTGGTCAAGTACAATTGGGGAGAACAAGGGGGAAAATAATAATAATTTTTAAAAAAAACTCAAAACAAAAATACCAAAAAAAAAACATCCGACATTCAGAACCAAATAATTCTCTCTGACTGAACACAGCACATCCTGCATACCCCAAGTGTCCACAAAAACTTCTGTCTTTTTTGTCAGTCTATAAAAACCAAACTCCACTCTGAGCCAAGCTGCCAGCAGCCCAGTCAGCATCAGAACCACGTCTTCGGACCCCTCGCCCCTCACACGGCTTTTCCTTCTTTTCCAAATAGCTAATTTGGCCAGAGTGAGGAGCTCGGACATCCGGCAGGAGCTCGGAGTAGGGTCACTGCTCCCTCGCGTCGAAAGGAGCCAGTTGAGGTGGTTCAGGCATCTGCTCAGGATGCCTCCTGGGCGCCTTCCTTTGGAGGTTTTCCGGGCATGGCCAACTGGGAGGAGACCCCGGGGCAGACCCAGAACTTGCTGGAGGAACTACATGTCCAATCTGGCCTGGGAACGCCTTGGGATCCCCCAGGAGGATCTAGAGGGCGTTGCTGGGGAGAGGGACGTCTGGAGTGCCCTACTTAGCTTGCTGCTACTGCGACCCGACCCCGGAGAAGCGGCTGAAGATGAATGAATGAAATGAAATTCATTAACGCCTGTACAGATTTTTTCTTTGTAGAGTAGCGTGGACCATAGATAAAAAGACAAAGAAAATCTTTCTCCTAAGCTCTGAAACCATGCCTATAGTAGGCTAAATAGTCTGACCAGTCTGGGATGCTGGATAAACACATGGTATATTGTTTCTGTCTGCAAGCAGAAAGGACAGTTGTTCCCTGTGCCAGGATTGAGGTGCACCAGATACCCGTTGGTAGCTATGGCCCCAAGTACAATCCTCCACTGGAGGTCACCTGTCCGTTTGTTAATGGGAGGTTGGTACAGGGACCGCTAACAGCCCCCTGGGGATGATCCTACACCAAAAAACTCAGTCCATCTCGACACCTTCACCCCTGCCAGGGAGCATAAGTTTGAAACCTTCACACTGATATAATGGGCTATTTTTTACCCTAGTGGCTAGGGTCTTTAGAGGCAGCAGGATTTCCTCCTTATCTTGCCACTGTCCCACTGCAGGAGAGACAGATCGGGAAGGAAAGACACACTCATACTCATTATCCCATTGGTCAGATAGATTACGACCAGCAAACGCTCTGACGGCTTCTGGCAGGGAAGCACAGACTTCTTCCACCAGCCTGAGCAGCAGTCTGTTGGATCTGATGTTGAGCAGTTCAGCTAGATGGGTGATGGATGTCTTCATGAGATGACCCAGCTTAACACAGCCAGCTTCTCTCAGTCGGGATCTCAGGCTAACGGAAGACAAAACGTGAGCGGTGATGAAACTGTTTCCAGACAAGGGCTCGTCAAAGAGCCAGATCCTTGCTGTCATCACACTTCCCGGTGGAACATTAAAACCTGCCACGCCCGTAAGAGAGACTAGTAAAAAGTTGTCAGACCAGTTAAATCCAGGGACTGGGGCTGAAGCAGGAACAAGTGTTTGTCGTAGCCTAGGCGTCCAGCCCTCCTTAGCAGCCAACAGGCAGTATTTGTCCATGGCAGGCCAAAGCTGTAAAGCAACCTCTGAACTGTCTGCAGCCTGAAGGCTGTGATCCATGATTCGATGTTTACCAGGCCCTGTCCTCCCTCCTGTACCGGCAGGTACAGTATCGCTGATCTCAGCCAGTGTTGCTCTGACCAGAAGAAATCCATAACTGCCCTCTGAATTCCTTCCATCAGGCCCCCTGGTGGAGATAAGACTATCAGTTTGTTCGGCATCTGCTGGCTCCCATCCAGGGGAGCACCAGTGTTAGTGCACTCCTCGGCCGGCCCAGCCCCTGGCTCAGGGCGCCCCTCAGCTGGCCTATGAGGACAAGCGTTCCGCTTGTACCCCACATCCCCACACTCAAACATTTAATGCTGGTGTACACCATGTAATGTCCCTCCCCATGTTTTATTCTGAAGGAAACCTCCAGCATCTGTGACAGACAATTCAGATACATGAACACCTGTCTCTGGAGGGATTGGACATGTTTCACTTCATCATTTGTACAGCCTAGCCCAGGGGTGGGCAATCTTATCTAGAACGGGCCAGTGTGGGTGAAGATTTTTGTTCCAACCAAGCAGTCACACACCTGATCCCACTAATCAACCAGGACAGTCTTTGCTGAGTAACTTGATTAGGAGACACAGGTGTGTAACTGCTTGGTTGGAACAAAAACCTTCACCCACACTGGCACTTTCTGGATAAGATTGCCCACCCCTGGCCTAGCCCCACAGTCCTACAATTGTTCGCCAGCTTCCCGAAACGCTGCAGCTCCCACTCCAATGCCTCATTGGGAATGAACGGTGGAACACCGGAGACAGTGATCCGGGTGGAAGGCATGGCGAGCGGGGAAACCTGCAGAGAGACGCCACTCGCTATTAGCTCTCCACAAAATGCTCTTCTTTCAGGAAAACAACCACACCTTTGTTCATCTTGGAGGCATAGGACAAGCCGGCGTGTCCCACACGGTCTCCTACAGCCAGGAGAACTGCCTGTAGTGGAACAGATGGATTGGGCTGAACCCAAACTACATGTCGGACAGAGAGAGAAAGCGTCGCTAAGAACACCATCTCTCTCACACCGAGAAAAAAAAGAAACAAACACACAGACTACAGCAAATGCAGCCCACGACCAATAAACACACTCAATCTGACACCATCAGCCCTAAAGACAAAAAATCCTGCTATAAAATGATAAATACATCGAATTTACTAACAGCAGGTCGCTCTCACCAAACACACTGACACACCGACTCCCAGCATGCACCGAGAGAGAGAGAGAGAGAGAGAGAGAGAGAGAGAGAGAGAGAGAGAGAGAGAGAGAGAGCGAGAGACCGAGAGACCGAGAGAGAGAGAATGTGGGTAAAGGGTTCGAGGATCATGGCCCATCATCACTCATGGCGCGCTGGAAAACCGTTAAAGCGTTTTACAATGGTCACAGCAGGACACTGATGACTAAAAGCCTCCATGAAGAACAACACAACTCATCCTACAGAGGCCCTAGAGGAGCTTCTGGCTGATAAATGGACCGAGAGACAGAGGAAAAACAATATGGCTCCTTTGTCTTTTTTCATCTGTTGTGTTGTTCAGGTGCCCCTGACGATATTCAAATCGAGCTTTGACACCTCTGGATGATGGAGCTGGTTCAAGCTTTTGTGAAGGCGAAATTTTTTAAGACTACTTTGAAGCGATATTAGATTTTTTTAGGGCCCTTTCACACGTATGTTGTTTAGTCCGGACTTTCAGACTTTCCAGAAAAGTCCGAACCAGATTGCCAGGTGTGAAACCTCTTGGACCAGGGTACAGGGATCAAAGACTCGGTCTTTGGTCCAAGCTCAGGAGGTAGTCTCGGTTCAGACCAAGGTTCATGAATGTCTAATGTGAAATCAAAGGTTCGGACTTTCGGATCAATCATAGGAAGTGATAAAACAAACACAAACAGTAACACCTAGCAACAGCGAGCGCACCTGGCAACAACGAGCGCCCCCTTGGCGGCAACCACGAGCCAAAAGTTCAAGTCAAGGTCCACTGGTATGAAAGCAAAAGTCCTGAACCTAATGATTATAAAATAACAGATGTGAAAGCACCAGAACCAGACTCTGGTTCAGACCTTGGTTTGGACTTTCAAGTGTGAAAGGGACCTTAAAGACTTTTCTGTATAGTCCACATGAAAATGGACACAGTAAAACCATAAGAAACAGAAAATTACGACAGCACTTCCTGTTTTTCTCCATATGAATGAGATTCAAAACGGCACCGTGAAACTACTCAGGTGATAGTGGAGTTCACAGGGAACGATACTGTAGCAAATTCAGGGGGCAGCCGGGATGCGAACCCAAGTCTCCCGCACCACGGGCGACTATGTTAACCAGTCGACTAAAGGGTCGGACCCGTTAGCCAAGGGCTAGCAAGTCTACTCAACCGTGGTCGTAACAATACCCCCCTCCTTCGGGAAGTGCGTCCCCGCGCTTCGGCATACCAGCTCCCTCACGGCTCTGGGGGTGCACGCTCTTCCGATGGCCTCACCATCCCACTTCTGACACCGATGCAGCGAATTCAAGGGGCAGCCCGGACGCGAACCTGGGTCTCCCACACCACGGGTGACTATGTTAACCAGTCGACCAAAGGGTCCAACCTGTTAGCCAAGGGCTAGCAAGTCTACTCAACCGTGGTCGTTACAATATCGTCACCTTCTTGAAATAACGACCTAAATCATATTTTCAAGTTTTTAAAAAAAAACAGAACTGACAAATTTTGTTTCAGTTTCAGTTTATTCTGTTTTTTGAAAAACTTGAAAATAGGACGTAGGCCATTATTTTAAGCAGGTGACGATATGATGCCCCTCGACATGATGCTTAAGGCCAAGTTCACGGCTTTGGTAAAGACATTGGATAAACTGTATAGCATGCCACCCTGCACATATTTTAGCCAGGTTACCATAGAGCTATATAAAATGTGCAGGAAGAGAGTCGGAGTGGAGCTAAAAACAGTGGATTTTTTTGCAACCACCATGGATTTTTTTTTGTTGCTACTAACAAGGACATGTGGTCAAGCCGTACAGCAGAGCCCTACCAGAGTCAGACCATTGATTTCATCAATGAAGAAATCCACCTCAAAGCTCTCTGTCTCCAGACTGCTTACTTCCTAAACGGCCACACTCGGGAGAACACTGCAGCTGGCCTGAGAGAAGGGCTAGCCAGCTGGGACCTCCATGAAGAAAACCATGTCTGCCTCACCACGGACCATCCATCGAACATGGTGAAGACAGCGCAGCTTAACGAGTGGACCAGACTCCAGCGTTTCAGCTACCCGTTACATCTTGCCACTGGTAAATTGCTTTCAGTGTGTGTGTGTGTGTGTGTGTGTGTGTGACTGAGTGAGTGAGTGAGTAAGAGAGAGAGAATAAGAGAATGTGAAAGATAAAGAACAGAACGGTTGAATGAATAATTTTCTAATGTAGTTGTATGTGTGTGTGTGTGTGTTAGCCTAATAACACTCAAATTATATCAAGTACACTAATTTAATTTTTTTCTTCATTTCTTTCACAAAATGCTATGGAAAATGACAGAGTGATAATTATAGTAATAATAATGATAATAACAATGATAATAAGAAGGATAACAAAAATAATAATGATGATGATAATAATAATGATGTAATAATAATATTAATGATGATATCGTGGAGGACGGGTTGAACTTCTACAGACCATGATGATAATAATAATAATGATGATGATTATAATAATAATAATAATGATGATAATAATCAGAGTGTCAAGAGCAACAGGGCTGTGCAAGAAGCATATTAATGTTCACAGTGTTTCTTTTTTAAGATTTTATTAAAAAGTGCAATCCACATGTTTGTATATTACATATTTATCACAACAACTTTGAGTTGTCTAAATATTTTTAGAGTGGTAGAGCCACAGACTTGGTATTTTTTATGTTTCTGCACTTCAGTTTGTGTGATGTTACTGTTACTGACTGGAGCTCAGTAAGATTGGTATTTATGTTCATATTAATGTTCACACCAGGCCTGTTCTGTAGATTTTATGAAAAAGTTAAGTCATGATAATTATATTACCCGTTTATGTTAATTAACAATATTATAATTATATTATCAGTTTATGATAATTAATAATATGAAAATTATATTACTTGGTTATGTTAATTACCAATATGATAATTATATTACCGGTTTATGATAATTAATAATATGATAATTATATTACCTGTTTATGTTATGTAATAATATAATACCTACATGACCTGTTTACAAGGCTGGACGTTAAATCAGTCAATATTCTGTGATTGAGGGTTTTTTTGTTTTTACAGTTTAGTAGTTAAATAAAGATATGTTTTTCATGTAGGCCTGGCCCGCAGGACAGAGCAGTTTATATGTTGACCACTTTATGTGTTGGTCATACGATAGAACGATTTATTGCTGTTTCCCGGAGAACACAGAAGATGATGAACTTTGAAAATAAAATCGCATACTGACTCACAATCGCATTATTGGTACAAAAAAAAACCAATTAGAATATTTTAGCTGTCAGATGCAGCAGATAAATCAATCAATCAATCAATCTAGGATAAAGAGCACAGAGAGGTCGACATCATCCAAGCTGATTCTCGCATCATCTACAGCTTCAACAAGGGCTTCCTTGCTGATGTGGTACACCCAGATTGAAACTGCTCAAATACAGAATTTATATTAAGGTGCAAGTTTAGCTGTTTGAAAACCAACTTCTCTAGAATTTTACTTAAAAAAAAAAAGAAGAGGGAGGTGTGAGATTGGCCTGCAGTTCTTACGGATCAAGGTTATTTTTAGGAAGAGGTGGTTTTACCACAGCCGTTTTCAAAGCGGAGGGTAAAACACCAGAAGAAAAGGAATGGTTCACTATGGGGAAAATTTCTTCTGCCAAACAACCAAATATGGTTTTCAAATATGAAGTAGGAACAGGATCAAATTGGCAAGTGGACGGCTTGAGGTGCATTACTACATCCCTGAGAACTTCATAATCAATAACAAGAGTTTTCATAGTGCATTCAGACTGGTGCACAGTGAGAAGGTGGAAGGACTACTTTTGAGGAGCTGATGAATGAAGAAAATGAGAGTGAGAGAAAAGGTTGGATGATGTGGGGATAGTGAACCAGGAAGTTGGGTGGATTAACAAGGAGGAAGTCAGAGCAGTTATGAAGATGATGAAGAGTGGAAAGGCGGTTGGTCCTGATGACATACCTGTGGAGGCATGGAGATGTTTAGGAGAGATGGCAGTGGGGTTTTTAACTAGATTGTTTAACACAATCTTGGAAAGTGAGAGGATGCCTGAGGAGTGGAGAAGAAGCATACTGGTACCGATTTTCAAGAACAAGGGTGATGTGCAGAACTGTAGCAGCTCCAGAGGTATGAAGTTGATCAGCCACAGCATGAAGATATGGGAAAGAGTAATAGAAGCTAGGTTAAGAGGAGAGGTGATGATCAGCAGCAGCAGTATGGTTTCATGCCAGGAAAGAGCACTACAGATGTGATGTTTGCTTGGAGAATGTTGATGGAGAAGTACAAAGAAGGCCAGAAGGAGTTACATTGTGTCTTTGTGGATTTAGAGAAAGCATACGACAAGGTGCCGAGAGAAGAGGTGGGGTATTGTATCAGCCAGGCTCAGCGTTTTCAGTTTTTACCGATTTTCACTGAAAAATACCCAGATTCTTTAAAAGGAGCAGATCGGTTTAAACTGATTTTCACCCGGGTTTTATGTTTCCACGGATCCAAAGGTTGTTCCTGTTCGTATGAGGTTATGTAATAGTGTCCTTTTTGTGGCGAAATTTGGCATGCTGGATGGCTTTGAAAAATAAAAACCGAAAACGCTGAGCCTTGTGTATGAGGAAGTCGGGAGTGGCAGAGACGTATGTAGGAGTGGTGCAGGATATGTATGAGGGAAGTGTGACAGTTTTGAGGTGTGCGGTTGGAATGACAGATGGGTTCAAGGTGGAGGTGGGATTACATCAAGGATCGGCTTCCTCTCATCTTCTCTACAGTTTCTTTTATGGTGAACGACATCCTCATTTTTCCAAGGTCGTCGGCGTCTGGCTTTAATCTTTTTAAAATGTGCTAGTGCTGCAGCATCAATGGTTCCAACAGCTTTGCTGTTAGGAGAATTGATCGACTCATCACACGTGGACGGTAGTGAAGGTGCAGGACGCTGTTAAAATATTCATCATTTACTCCAGATGTAATATGAAGTTTTTTACAACCTGCTCAGTGGTGCAATCAGAAAAGAAGATACAGTCACGGTAAGACAGATAAATCAGTAATGACCGAGTCTCGTGTACAAGACCTTGGTTATGAGTTGGGTCGTTTATGTGCTGTTTAACATCCAAGCAGGTAAGAAATGGCACGAGTTGACCTGCCTTAACATCTGTTGCTGTTTCAACATGTGCGTTAAAATCACCAACAATGGCAATGTAATCATAATTAATACAGATGATTGACAAAAGTTCTGCAAACTCTTCTATAAAAAAGGACCATAATAGCCCCGGTGGTCTATACACAGAAAGAGCAAGCACATTATTGTTTATTATCTTTCAATGGTATTATCTCAGCTCATCTCATCTCATCATCAGCTGCCTCTCCGGGGTTGGGTCACGGTGGCAACAAGCTAAGTAGGGCACTCCTGACATCCCTCTCCCCAGCAACGTCCTCCAGCTCCTCCTGGGGGATCCCAAGACATTCCTGGGCCAGATTGGACATGTAGTCACTCCAGCAAGTTCTGGGTCTACCCCGGGGTCTCCTCCCAGTTGGACATGCCCAGAAAACCTCCAAAGGAAGGCACTGAGGAGGCATCCTCATCAGATGCCCGAACCACCTCAACTGGCTCCTTTCGACGCGAAGCAGCAGCAGCTCTACTCCGAGCTCCCTCCAGATGTCCGAGTTCCTCACCCTATCTCTAAGGCTGAGCCCAGACACCCTACGGAGGAAACGCCTTTCAGCCTCTTGTATTCGCGATCTCCTCCTTTCGGTCATGAGCCAAAGCTCATGACCATAGGTGAGGGTTGGAATGAAGATTGACTGGTAAATTGAGAGCTTTGTCTTCCGGCTCAGCTCCCTTTTCAATGGTCTGGTACAACATCCACATTATTGCTGATGCTGCACCAATCCGTCTACTCCATCCTACCCTCACTCGTGAACAAGACCCTGAGCTACATGAACTCCTTCACTTGAGGTAACAACTCATCCTCAACCCGGAGGGAGCAATCCACCATTTTCCAGTAGAGAACCATGGCCTCAGACTTGGAGGTGCTGATTCTCATCCCGGCCATTTCACACTCAGCTGCAAACCGCCCCAGTGCGCGCTGAAGGTCGCGTTCTGATGAAGCCAACAAAACCACATCATCTGCGAAGAGAAGAGATGCAATTCTGAGGTTCCCAAAACGGACACACTCCTCACTATGGCTGCACCTTGTGATCCTGTTCATGAATATCACAAACAGAATCGGAGACAAGGGACAACCTTGGCGGAGTCTGACACCCACCGAAAACATGTTTTACTGTATGCCGACTTTTTTATGCTCGACTTTTTTCCAATGGTATTATATTGGAATGAAATTCAGATACCGTCATATTGTGACGTACAATTAGATTCATGATAACTGGAATCTATTGCATAAAATTTCATAAAATGAGGTGTGAAATATTTGACGTAGTATTATTTGAAAACTAGTTCTGCTTTGATATTATACTTTACATTACCAAACATGTGATGAATCTCAGCTGGATTCTTCAACATGGTATTTATGCATATGTGAGCAGATATCATGATATAGTTTGATATCATGTAACATTTTCTATGATTATCATGATAATGATATTTTCCATATTTTTATTTTCCATAATTTTTATTGAAAATGGGAAAAATTGGCCAAAACCACTTGGATGGAAATATGGTAATATAAATTCCTTTTGGCAGCAAAATATATCCATGTTAAAAAGCCATTGGGTTAATGGGACAGTCAAATAAATACACTATATATAAAAATATGAAAAAAATTTTGATTTTGATTTGGATTATACTATATTAATCCCTGTGATGGCCTGGTGGCCTGTCCAGGGTGTCTCCCCGCCTGCCGCCCAGTGATGGCTGGGATAGGCTCCAGCATCCCCACGACCCTGAGTAAGGATAAGCGGTTTGGATAATGGATGGATATTAATCCTGTGGGGAAATTCCTCTCTGCCTTTAACCCATCCTAGTTGTGTAGCTGGGAGCAGTGGGCAGCCGCCGTGCAGCACCCAGGGACCAACTCCAGTTCGTCTTGCCATGCCTTGCTCAGGGGCACAGACAGGAGTATTAACCCTAACATGCATGTCTTTCTGATGGTGGGGAATCTGGAGCACCCGGAGAAAACCCACCGCAGACATTGGGAGAACATGCAAACTCCACACAGAGGACGACCTGGGATGACCCCCAAGGTTGGACAACCCTGGTGTTCGAGCCCAGGACTTTCCAGCTGTGAGGCGACAGCACTAACCACTGGGCCACTGTGCTGCCCAAATACACAAACATATTAAATACAAGATGAAAACGTAGAAAACCGTGCTGTTGTTGTTGAGGCGTTGTGGTGATGATGTGAAGCTGCTCAGGGCAAAAGTGTATTATGAAGCCTTATCGCAGCTGGAAGGAAAGAATTGCTAAAATTCTTGATATCTAAATTCCTTTGTATTAAATTATATATAACATGAAGGAATTAAAACACTGCACTAAAACAACAACAACAACAAGGCGTCAACTGATCCAACTCTGGGCTCGTGCTGCAGTATTGAGAGAGAAAACGTCTGGAGTTTTTTTCTATGTTGGAAAACAGCACATTAACCCAAAGTGGAGATTAAATGACAGAAATGATTGAGAAGGATCAAAGTCCTCTTCCTGTCAGTCGGCTCAGACTGATGGATGGAGGGAAGAGGAGGGCAGATCGATCCCCGTCACCTCGAGCAGCTGGAGGGACTGTTTGCACTTTTAAAAGGACAGAGATGTGACAGGGGCCAGATAAATATCTGACAGAGAGGTTGTTACGAGCAGCTCTCCACCGTCAGGCCTTCTGAATACACCAAATCAGCAGAACAAAGCCTCATCTGAGCCCATAAAACAAGCTGCTGGATGACGGAGCACCTTCACCCACAGATGAAGACTTCTGGGAAAGTCCAAATCACCGAAACCATCCGTCCATTCATCTAAATGAGATGGATGGATTTAAACGCTCAAAAAACTGCGGCATAATTTGAAAAATGTGTCAATTCAGATGGGAATGATGAACACCAACAGCACTGCCCAAAGCCCCACCTGCTCACTGTAAATGAAGATGATAAAATGCATCTTCCATATCTACACCAGTTATTAACGCCCTTCTTGTCCTCACTGGGTTTGTCTGCGTAGTGTAAAATAAGCTGCTGGAGTTGCTGATGGTGTGAAAAGCAGCCTTGCATCAGCACCGCTATCAGCTTTGTTCTGAGTAGTGCACTGCCAGCTAAACAGCAGATGATGACTTTTCTGTGTGGTGTTACTTTACTAATGGATGCTGAGGCCATCATGACATGACAGCCATTCTCCCAAACCACAGTCATCATGCTAACTACAGCTGGCTCTCACACACCACAGTCATCATGCTAACCACAGCTAGCTCTCACACACCACAATCATCATGCCAACTACAGCTAGCTCTCACACACCACAGTCATCATGCCAACTACAGCTAGCTCTCACATACCAGAGTCATCATGCTAACCACAGCTAGCTCTCACACACCACAGTCATCATGCCAACTACAGCTAGCTCTCACATACCAGAGTCATCATGCTAACCACAGCTAGCTCTCACACACCACAGTCATCATGCCAACTACAGCTAGCTCTCACATCACAGTCATCATGTTAATCACAGCTAGCTCTCACACACCACAGTCATCATGGCTGACTACAGCTAGTTCTCCCACACCACAGTCATCATGGCTAACCACAGCTAGCTTTCTCGCACCACAGTCATCATGCTAACCACAACTAGCTCTCACACACCACAGTCATCATGTTAACCACAGCTAGCTCTCACACACCACAGTCATCATGGCTGACTACAGCTAGCTCTCCCACACCAGTCGTCATGCTAACCACAGCTAGCTCTCACACACCAGTCATCATGCTAAATACAGCTAGCTCTCACATACCACAGTCATGCCTTACACATACGAAATAGGTAGTGATTGTACAGAAAACGGCTTGTGTTCTATCATAACAGGTGTGTGAAATTCACATTTGACCAGAAATGTAAAGCGCTTTGAGTGGCTGTTGCAACTAGAAAAGCGCTATATAAAATGCAACTTGATTGATTGATTGATCATGCTAACTACAGCTAGCTCTCACACCACAGTCATGGCTGACTACAGCTAGCTCTCACACACCACAGTCATCATGACTGACTACAGCTAGCTCTCACACACCACAGTCATCATGGCTGACTACAGCTAGCTCTCACACATCAGCCAACAAAACCCAGTCCAAGTCTTTCATGAAACTGTAAAAACAAAAATACCCATCATCTACAAAACAAACTGAAACATAAACCAGTGTAAATCCAGCTTTCTTTGAAATTGTGGGACACGTCATCATGAATGCACACGGATGCATTAACAGCACATTAAAATAAAGTGTGAGGTGTCACTCCACATGCAATAACCGGAAATATTAAAGCTCAAACTGAAAGTGAAAAAAAAATGCATTTCAAAAAAATGCTAGAATCAAAAACGATCTGGTCAGTGTGTGGATATAATGTGGATGTGTTGATGTGAGACTAGATGTGTTGTGGTTGTGGTAACAGTGATGCAACTTAAATGTTGTCATTCCCTGGTCTTAATGGCTGCATTACAGTAAAGGGAGACCGTTTTCTGAACATACTCCACTCTTTGTCTAACTGCTTGGTCATCACATCCACATTACTAATGATCGTTTATCAACATCTACTGCTGGGTAAACATCTTATGGAAGACCAAGTAGTCGTCCCCTAAATATCACATCATCATCCATATGGAGGTGTTCAGTCAGAAATATTGTGATATGTAATTCTGTCAGCATCACCCTGGCCTAAATCCAACCTACAAACTTTAGCTGACACACAGACAGGCAACAAAAAAGACAGAAAGAAACAGACAGACAGAAAGAAACAAGACAGACGGGTACCTGTAGAATTGCAGCTGACGTTTGGGGCTCCCATAGCGAGCGCTGAGGGAGAGGAGGAGAGAGAGGGGAGAGAAGGTTAATGTGGTGCAGGAAACAGAAGGAGTTAGTACCGGTGCGGGGTCAGATACAGACAGACAACATGGAGGAGGACCATGAACACCGAGACGGAGGGTGAGACGGGCGGCATAGAGTTAAAAACAGTACAGAGTAACAGACTGCAACATGAAAGAGATGATGTGTAGAGCAACGCCACTACTCTGCATATGTAAATATAACTGACGTCAAGGCTTTATAGTCTCCACACATACTTCACATTTCAATGTCCACACTTTCTTTGTTAATTACTTATTACATAAGAGGGTAATTTTGCTCTGTACTTAATAACTATACAAACATGTTATATTATATGACATGGTAGTGGATTTACTGCTACATACTTGCCTTGGCAAAAGCTTTCCTCTGGTAAAACAATAAATAATCTGTCTGTCTGTCTACATAATCTGGATTTATAATCTGCATTTACAATCACATCAGATGTGTGATGAATATATTATCTGGAACAAGCAACTGCGTATGTAAAGACTTTTCTAGATGTTTAATGCAATCTGAGGTCACAGAGTTTATGTGAGACCTCGGTGCTGACGTTTTGGCCAATGACATGCATAACGCCCAACTCCAAAGCCACAGTGCCCCCTTCTGGTCATCGCCTAGATGTCACATGAAACACAAACCGATAAGTGTTTGGCGCCATCTGTTGGCAGTGTATCAAAGAGCAGGAAACGTACTAGATTATGTATGGAACAGACAGTCTTGTGGTGGATGTTTAAGGGAGAAAAATTAATTCAATAAACTTTCTGAAATTACAGCAAATTTTAAAGATTGCACTATTTCAGGAATGTGCTTGTGTGAAGGGTTTAGAGTGTGAGCAAAATGTGAGCGGTTTGATTCCTGCAGATGTGTCCTGCAGGTTCCTTAAATACTTGGGGTCAACTGTCCAAAGTAATGGGGAGTGCAGCGGAGAGGTGAAGAAGAGAGTGCAGGCAGGGTGGAGTGGGTGGAGAAGAGAGTGCAGGCAGGGTGGAGTGGGTGAAAAAAAAGTGCCAGGAGTGATTTGTGACAGAAGGGTACCGGCAAGAGTTAAAGGGAAGGTTTTCAAGATGGTAGTGAGACCAGCTATGTTGTATGGTTTGGAGACAGTGGTACTGATGAAAAGACAGGAGGTGGAGGTGGAGGTGGCAGAGATGAAGATGGTAAGATTTTCATTGGGAGGGATGAAGAAGGACAGGATTAGGAACGAGTATATTAGAGGGACAGCTCAGGTTGGACGGTTTGGAGACAAAGCAAGAGAGACAAGATTGAGATGGTTTGGACATGTGTGGAGGAGAGATGCTGGGTATATTGGGAGAAGGATGCTGAATATGGAGCTGCCAGGGAAAAGGGAACGATTAAGGCCAAAGAGGAGGTTTATAGATGTGGTGAGGGAGGACATGCAGGTGGCTGGTGTGACAGAGGAAGATGCAGAGGACAGGAAGAGATGGAAACAGATGATCCGCTGTGGTGACCCCTAATGGCAGCAGCCAAAAGTAGTAGTAGTAGTAGTAGTAGTAGTAGTAGTAGATGTGTCCTGCAGGACTCGTAGCAAAGCATTTACTACCAAACCTGCTCCATCAGTCTAACTTTCTCCATAATGACAACTGTTCAAATAATATTTTACTGATTGTCAACTGGCACACAGAAGTCATCAGCCTTGCTGGGGTGGTGAAATAAAAACAACAGGTGTTACACTCTAAAAGCAGAATAATTGAGTGTCTGGTCTTAAAAATGACAACTAGAAAATAAAATCTAAGGGTTTCTGTGTCTCTAGGAATATCAAGCTTACAAGCGATTTAGATACTAATGTATATATATATATATGTATCCCCCTTTTCTCCCCAATTGTACTTGGCCAATTACCCCACTCTTCTGAGCCGTCCCGGTCTCTGCTCCACCCCCTCTGCCGATCTGGGGAGGGCTGCAGACTACCACATACCTCCTCCGATTCAGGTGGAGTCACCAGCCGCTTCTTTTCACCTGACTGTGAGGAGTTTCACCAGGGGGACGTAGCACGTAGGAGGATCACGCTATTCTCCCCCCAGCCCCCCCCCCGAACAGGTGCCCTGACCGACCAGAGGAGGCGCTAGTACAGCGACCAGGACACATACCCACATCCGGCTTCCCACCTGCAGACACAGCCAACTGTGCCTGTAGGGACGCTCGACCAAGCTGGAGGTAACACGGGTCAATCAAATAATCCAACATTGCTCGGGACATCCATTTTCAATGTTGAAAAAGTTTTCTGCGTCTTATAAAGTGATTCTCCAGTGTGTTTCACTACGGAGGAGAATGGGGGAGGCATCATTTCCAGTAAGGTGTGTCCTAGATTTCCAAAGCAGTGGGCGTAGGTTTGTTAGTGCCATTCTCGCCACCTTTGTGAGGACTATCTTACATTTAGAAGCCCCCAGACAATCGGAGGTCGTCTGGTATCGTGAGACTACAAAATCCTGAACAGATAATCAGAGAAAAAACACATGCATTGGTTCTTGTAGAGAAATTCTCTCGTCTGTCTTTTGTCCTCCCTCCATGGGGAAGGTTAAAGAACACAGCTTTGAAGATGAACCGTTTCAGTGCCTTGCTTAAGAGAACTTGGGCAGGCGGGAAGCCCCCTACACCCTGCTACTACTGTACAGCTTTGTGTGTGTGTTTGTGTGTGTGGTCCTCCTACCTGTAGATCATGCCTGGCGAGCCGGTCTGTCGGAGGGAGAGGCGGGCCGGGGAGTCGGTGGTAGATTCAGGATACATGGAGGCAGGAGGGTGGGGGCGTGGCCAGCCTGCCGGGGGTGTGGTTTATCGCGGGTTCAGCTTCTCTCACCTGTCAGGGCTGCTGCACAGGGAAACACAACAAAACCGTCCCGTTAGTGCCTGTCTTAAAAATGATTTGCTTCGAGTCTGAAGAACAGAGGTGACTTTTATATTCAAACGCTGAACGTGAAGGGTTTGCTTTAGCCACCAGGTCATTTCATACTACAGCAATTCAATCCACATTTTAGGAATTTCGTTCACATCATCATTCAGAACCGCCATCAACGAGACAAACATTGGAAACTAGATGTCTTGATGCATGCTCAATAATCCAGGTGAGAAAATTAAAGGTTGAATCAGTCCAGGGTGTCGCCCCGCCTGCCGCCCGATGACTGCTGGGATAGGCGCCAGCATCCCTGCGACCCTGATAAGCGGTTTGGATAATGGATGGATGGATGGATGGATGGATGGATGGAATCAGTTCATTGGGACACGTTTATTGAGACTCTTCAGTCTCAGCTGACTGCAGGTGTGCCCACCCTTATAAACAATACGGTGGCATGATGACTGAAACCAAAGATCATTTCATATGCAAATCACCGTGACCATTAACCTGCGTTTCAATGGCAATGTGTACTATTCACAGAGGATTGGGGCATGTTTGCAATCACAGTGTGGGTCAGCCTTTTGAACCAACAGCCATCAGGCTCCACAACAAGGCCCACCACCCCCCGCCCACTCACATGGGTACCAGGGGTCCTAGGCACCCATGGGATTGCCACTCATGGATAAAAGCCAATGAGTGCGATTGAAGCTTTTTCACCCCACCCCTCATTAATCCTCATGTTCTGTTCACTAATTAGCTTTGGCGATATTGTTCATCGGCCATATTGACCCAAACCAGCTTTGGATTTTATAGCCACACAATTGTAATATTTATTAAAAATACCTAATATGTCTTATCTTTATCTCACTTATTACTAATATTAACTAATGTTAACACCGTTTATGGTTAGACCGAGGCACCTTCATGGAACAAAACACAACTGAACCTGTTGACCACTAGATGGCACCAACTCCTCACTGTGCAGACCCGAGGCGAGCGCCCATCAGGCCAAGACGTCTGCTGGAGGCTCGTGTATACACGGTAACCCCGGATTTGCGAAACTCTCGCGCACTCTCAACACGTGCACAAGGTAGGTTAGGTTAAGGTTAGCTTGAGGTTAAGGTTGGTTCTAAGATACCGCGAGAGTTTCACAAATCTAAAGCTGCCATCTAGAAAAGGCCATACTGGAGCCTCCCGGGAGCACGAGTTTAGATTTGAACTCTCTCCCAGGAGGGACTACGTATACCAAAGAAGGACAACCGGGACGTCCTGCAGCTCAGACAGACCGACAGTGAAATATACAAAGTACACATTTCTACCGCATACGGAAGTGAAGCACAAAGAGGAGCAGGCCTACAATATCAGACAAGAACAACTCGCTCAGCGTGTGTGTTGAAACTTGTTCTTGTGAATAATTCAGGGTTCTCGGCCAAAGCAGCACTGTGGAGAAGAAAGGGGCCTCGGCTGGAGAAGAGCTGGACGTGGAAGAGAATTACTACGGGTCTGCAGACGCAAAAATACGAGAATCTCGCAGACACCGTTAATCAACTATCGGGATGGCATTCAGCTTCCCTACGGGGGTAAATAAAGTTGGCCTTACCTTCCTAAATCTTAGCCACTCCTAACACCACAATCCTGAGGAATTACATGTAAAGAAATGTCCTGTTTGATACTCCCTATCTCTGGCATAGTGAAGACAAATTCTCGTCCATCAATCTCCAACTCCTGCAGACTGTAGCTGCATGGGATGTGGATGGTTGGTGTCTGGTAGGGCTTTGCCAGGAAAAATGACAGGGTGCACAGTGTTCTCCATCTTCATCATAGCAGCCAGATGAGGAAGAAGGAGGCAGGTAGTGTGGAGTTAGAAGAAGCTGTTGTGTCTAACAGGCAGATATGACAGAACAAACTGGTAGAAGATCTTCACCAACACATAGTACAACACACACATTATCCAAACTGCTTATCCTGCTCTCAGGGTCGCGGGGATGCTGGAGCCTATCCCAGCAGTCATTGGGCGGCAGGTGGGGAGACACCCTGGACAGGCCGCCAGGCCATCACACAGGGCCAACACACACACATTCATACCTAGGGGCAATTTAGTGCAACCGATTCACCTGACCTACATGTCTTGGGACTGTGGGAGGAAACCGGAGCCCCCGGAGGAAACCCACACAGACATGGAGAGAACATGCAAACTCCACACAGAGGATGACCTGGGATGACTCCCAAGGTTGGACTACGCCAGGGCTCGAACCCAGGACCTTCTTGCTGTGAGGCGACCGCGCTAACCACTGCACTACCGTGTCCCCCCCCCCCCCTTTCGATACGTGTTTCAGCAAAAAGTATTTGCTGTCACTTGGACTTTCTGACTTTGTTAATAACTGTGTTAAATGTGCACAAAAACCTTTTCATGGAAAAATATTGCTTCCTTAGTCTAAGTCCTTAATTCATGAAGTTGGGCTGAACAAGAGAAAACCCTCACATTAGAAATGCATGAAACCTATTATCCACACACAAACCCTCCCCGTCGGCCATGACCAGTGGTGTGAAAATGTTCTCTGCAAAGAGGAAATAGTTTAATTTGCACATCACTCATTTCTAGAGCATAAATCTGTACAGCATCAATAAGTAAAACTCGGGTTCAGCCAGGTTTTATGTTTGCTTCTGACACAACAGCCCTGCTGACTCTCATTCATATCGCAACCCACCACGACACACACACACACACACACACACACACACACACATAAATACACTTTTCCTTTACCCTGACCTGAGTTCACAGCCACTCTCTTCATATATTTTGGTGCATATTTTTACAGTTTATGTATATCCTATGTGTACTGCTATCTGGTTTGGTACTGCTGGTGTACTGCTATGGTTTTGTGGTATGGTTATGGTACTACTGGTGTACTGCTATGGTTTTGTGGTATGGTTATGGTACTACTGGTGTACTGTTATGGTTTTGTGGTATGGTTATGGTACTACTGGTGTACTGCTATGGTTTTGTGTTTGTTTTATCATTTTCTCATGTAAAGCAAACAAAATATACTCAATGAATAAGGTTTGATTGGTAGATAATGGACAAAAGAAAAAGGGGGGAGACAGAGACAGAAAGACAGCGATAGGCAGCGAGAAAGACAGCGAGACAGACAGCGAGAGAGAGACAGAGAGCGAGAGACAGTGACAGAGAGAGTGGAGAGAGGGAGACAGAGAGCGAGAGACAGTGACAGAGAGAGTGGAGAGAGACAGACAGCGGGAGACAGAGCGAGAGACAGAGAGCGAGAGACAGCGAGACAGAGACAGTGAGACACAGCGAGAGAGACTGCAAGAGAGAGAGAGAGAGACAGCAACAGAGAGAGAAACCGTGAGAGAGAGAGGAGAGCAAGAGAGACAGTGACAGAGAGAGACACAGCGACAGAGAGACACAGCGACAGAGAGATAGACCGCGAGAGAGACAGCAACAGAGAGAGAGAGAGACACAGCGACAGAGAGAGACAGCGACAGAGAGAGAGAGAGACACAGCGACAGAGAGACAGCGACAGAGAGAGAGAGAGACACAGTGACAGAGAGACCGCGAGAGAGAGAGAGACACAGCGACAGAGAGAGACCGCGAGAGAGAGCGAGAGAGAGAGAGAGAGAGAGAGAGAGAGAGACAGCGACAGAGAGACACAGCGACAGAGAGACCGCGAGAGAGAGCAAGAGAGAGCGAGAGAGAGAGACAGCGACAGAGAGAGACCGCGAGAGAGAGCGAGAGAGAGAGAGAGAGAGAGACAGCGACAGAGAGAGACCGCGAGAGAGAGCGAGAGAGAGAGAGAGAGAGAGAGAGAGAGAGACACAGCGACAGAGAGAGAGACAGCGACAGAGAGAGAGACACAGCGACAGAGAGACCGCGAGAGAGAGCAAGACAGAGAGAGAGAGAGACAGCGAAAGAGAGAGACACAGCGACAGAGAGACAACGACAGAGAGAGAGAGAGAGAGAGAGAGAGAGCGAGAGAGAGAGAGAGAGAGAGACACAGCGACAGAGAGAGAGACAGCGACAGAGAGAGAGAGACACAGCGACAGAGAGACCGCGAGAGAGAGCAAGACAGAGAGAGAGAGAGACAGCGAAAGAGAGAGACACAGCGACAGAGAGACAACGACAGAGAGAGAGAGAGAGACACAGCGACAGAGAGACCGCGAGAGAGAGCACGAGAGAGACAGCGACAGAGAGAGACACAGCGACAGAGAGAGAGACAGCGACAGAGAGAGAGAGACACAGCGACAGAGAGAGACACAGCGACAGAGAGACACAGCGACAGAGAGAGAGACAGCGACAGAGAGAGAGAGACACAGCGACAGAGAGAGAGACCGCGAGAGAGAGCAAGAAAGAAAGAGAGAGAGAGAGACAGCGACAGAGAGAGACAGCGACAGAGAGAGAGAGAGACAGCGACAGAGAGAGAGACAGCGACAGAGAGAGAGACAGCGACAGAGAGAGACAGCGACAGAGAGAGAGAGAGACAGCGACAGAGAGAGAGACAGCGACAGAGAGAGAGAGACACAGCGACAGAGAGACCGCGAGAGAGAGCAAGAAAGAAAGAGAGAGAGAGAGACACAGCGACAGAGAGAGAGACAGCGACAGAGAGAGAGACACAGCGACAGAGAGAGAGACCGCGACAGAGAGAGAGACACAGCGACAGAGAGAGACCGCGAGAGAGAGCAAGAAAGAGAGAGAGAGAGAGACAGCGACAGAGAGACACAGCGACAGAGAGAGACCGCGAGAGAGAGACAGCGACAGAGAGAGAGAGAGAGAGAGAGAGAGAGAGAGAGAGAGAGAGAGAGAGAGAGAACACAAACCTATTTCCCTGCAGGCTGTGTTCACCACATGAGGCGGACGTTGTGAACATGGACGTGAAGGTGACTTTGTCCCCACATTAATCTCGGGGGTGGGCAATGAGGTCTCCCCCCATCCCAAGGACTCATTTAACGGCTCGTCGGGTGGTGGTTTCAATCATGACCCATCGCCCGGCGTGGCACGAGATAATAGTCGCAATGATGGTGCCACGACACCAATGGGGTGTCAGAGCCCTACTGGAATGGAGAGATCGTTTTTCATCTTTTTTGCCCTCATATTACTTGTTACCTTATCTGTCATGTCTATCCTTTATTACTCTGTTTTCCTCCTCTTGGATTCGATTTAAATTGTTTTATCTAATGTGGCTAATTTATATTTCTGCCGATACTGCCTATCTAGCTAGAAGAGCTTTATTATTACTGAAGGATCATTTGTTTGTAGCCAGCACTATTCACAACAACCAGGACAGGAAAACTGTAAATAATTAAAAAAAAATCTAAACTACACCAGCATTAAAATATCTACTACTGCTACTTCCAGCTGCTCCCGTTAGGGGGCGCCACAGCAGATCATCCGTTTCAATCTCTTCCTGTCTTCTGCATCTTCCTCTGTCACACCAGCCACCTGCATGTCCTCCCTCACCACATCCATAAACCTCCTCTGTGGCCTTCCTCTTCTCCTCTTCCCTGGCAGCTCCATATTCAGCATCCTTCTCCCAGTATACCCAGCATCTCTCCTCCACACATGTCCAAACCATCTCAATCTTGTCTCTCTTGCTTTGTCTCCAAACCGTCCAACCTGAGCTGTCCCTCTGATATACTCGTTCCTAATCCTGTCCTTCTTCATCACTCCCAATGAAAATCTTATCATCTTCATCTCTGCCACCTCCACCTCCTGTCTTTTCATCAGTGCCACTGTCTCCAAACCATATAACATAGCTGGTCTCACCACCATCTTGTAAACCTTCCCTTTAACTCTTGCTGGTACCCTTCTGTCACAAGTCACTCCTGATACTCTTCTCTACCCACTCCACCCTGCCTGCACTCTCTTCTTCACCCACTCCACTCCACCCTCCCTGGCCTCTCTTCTTCACCTCTCTTCTGTACTCCCCGCTACTTTGGACAGTTGACCCCAAGTATTTAAACTCATATACCTTCGTCACCTCTACTCCTTGCATCCTCACCATTCCACTGTCCTCCCTCTCATTCACACATAGGTATTCCGTCTTGCTCCTACTGACTTTCATTCCTCTTCTCTCCAGTGCATACCTCCACCTCTCCAGGCTCTCCTCCACCTGCACCCTACTCTCGCTACAGATCACAATGTCACCCACAAACATCATAGTCCACGGAGACTCCTGCCTGATCTTGTCTGTCAATCTATCCATCACCATTGCAAACAAGTAAGAGCTGATCCTTGATGTAATCCCACCTCCACCCTGAACCCATCTGTCATTCCAACCGCACACCTCACCACTGTCACATTTCCCTTATACATATCCTGCACCACTCCTACACACTTCTCTGCAACTCCCGACTTCCTCATACCACACCTCCTCTCTCAGCACCCTGTCATATGCTTTGCTCTAAATCTACAAAGACACAATGTACCTCCTTCTGGCCTTCTCTATACTTCTCCATCAACATTCTCAAAGCAAACATCACATCTGTGGTGCTCTTTCATGGCATGAAACCATACTGCTGCTGCTGATCATCACCTCTCCTCTTAACCTAGCTTCTATTACTCTTTCCCATATCTTCACGCTGGTGCTGATCAACTTCATACCTCTGTAGTTACTACAGTTCTGCACATCGCCCTTGTTCTTGATAATCGGTACCTCTCTGACTATCCCACTTCTTCTTTGCCATCCGCTTCCTCTGTATAGTTTCCTGTACGTCCTCATTCCACCACCAAGTCTCCTTGTCTTCCTTCCTCTGTTCAGATGACACACCTAGTACCTTCCTAGCTGTCTCCCTCACTATTTCTGCAGTGGCTGCCCAGCCATCTGACAACTCTTCACCACCACCCAGTGCCTGTCTTAACTCCTGCCTGAACTCCACACAACAGTCTTCCTTCTTCAACTTCCACCATTTGATCCTTGGCTTTGCCTTCACTCACTTCCTCTCCTTGGTCTACAACGTCACCCTACAGACAACCATCTGATGCTGCCTACCCACGTCCTCCCGTCACCACCTTGCAGTCTCCAATCCCTTTCAGATCGCGCCTCCTGCAAAAGATATAGTCCACCTGTGTGCACTTTCCTCCACTCTTATATGTCACCCTGTGTTCCTCCATCTTCTGGAAATATGTATTCACCACAGCCATTCCCATCCTTTTTCACAAAATCCACCACAATCTGTCCTTCCAAATTCCTCTCCTTAACACCACACCTGCCCATCACCTCCTCATCACCTCTGTTCCCTTCACCAACATGCCCATTGAAGTCCGCTCCAATCACCTCTCTCCCCCTTGGGTACCCTCTCCACCACTTCATCCAACTCACTGCAGAATTCTTCTTTCTCTTCCATCTTACACCCAACTTGCGGGGCATATGCACTGATAACGTTCATCATCACACCTTCGACTTCCAGCTTCATACTCATCACTCTGTCCCGACACTCTCTTCACCTCCAACACACTCTTGACATACTCTTCCTTCAGGATTACCCCTACCCCCATTTATCCTCTCGTCCACACTGTGGTAGAAGAGTTTGAACCCTCCTCTGATGATGCTCCTGGCTTTACTCCCCTTCCACCTGCTCTCTTGCACACACAGTATACCTACCTTTCTTCTTTCCATCATATCAGCCAGCTCTCTCCCTGCATTAAAATTTAACAGTAAGTTAAATCGGTATGAGTGAGTCAACAGTCAGCAGAGAGATGCCAGTGGGGACAGGACTTCTGCCAGCCTCTGAGACATTTCCTGAGGTCAAAGGTCACATTTGTTGATTTGAAGGAGAAAAAAAAAACCCACGCACAACCTGAATAAAAGACTTCATTAAATCAACTGTTTTCTTTCTTCTCTGATTGTTCAGCAAGTTGTTTCTGGACTTGGACTGTTCTATGTGAAATAAATGTATTGTTCCTATTATCATGTCACTGATGTGGCTCAGAGGACACTGTGCGGTTGTGTGTGTTTGTGTGTGTGTGTGTGTTTGTGTGCGTTAGAGGTTAAACCGGTTATTTGTTCCTGAAGTCTGAAGGGAACAGGCGTATGGGTGAAAAACAGCAGGAGTGCGGGGGGTTTCTCTCCCTTTTTCTCCCCAATTGTACTTGGTCAATTACCCTATTTTCCAAGCCGTCCCGGTCGCTGCTCCACCCCCTCTGCCGACCCGGGGAGGGCTGCAGACTACCACATGCCTCCTCCCATACAAGTGGAATCGACAGCCCTTTCTTTTCACCTGACAGTGAGGAGTTTCACCAGGGGGACGTAGCACGTGGGAGGATCACGCTATTCCCCCCCAGTTCCCCCTCCCCCCCAAACAGGCGCCCCAGCCGACCAGAGGTCCGGAGATTACGAACGAGTTCGTTTTTGGAGTCTGTTACGTCCAATTTTCTATGTAAGTCGGAACAGTTACGTACAGTCCACGTCTAGCCAAATATTTGTCTTAGTATATAGCAGTGGTTCTCAACCTTTTTGGGGTCCTGGACCCCCCTGCGTATTTTTGATCTACCCTGAGGACCCCTCCACCTGATCTTGGGGGAGGGGGGTTGCAATTTGTAGAAACAGTAGAAACTGCATTTTAAATTGCATTATAGCATTAATTCACTCTTTGGGGCAAAAAGAAGAGCTTTCAGTTGTAACTTAGATATAGTTAACAAAACAGAATATGTATTCAGTAACTTTCAGATATATGTAACAAAACAGAATATGTATTCAGTAACTTTCAGATTTATGTAACAAAACAGAATATGTATTCAGTAACTTTCAGATATATGTAACAACACAGAATATGTATTCAGTAACTTTTAACAATGCAAACGGGAGCGAGATCTCTTATTAAAATACAATAAATTACACTTGTGAAACAGATGTAATTAGAGAAAAAAGTCCTGTTACCCTTTATAGTTTAGGTAAAGGTCTCAGTCACATCTGAGTAAAATAATCCTCTTTCTATAAATGTCATAGGATCTTTTTTTTTAAAAGATATTTTATTTTCACGGACCCCTTGCAATTACACCACGGACCACTAGGGGTCCGCGGACCCCCGGTTGAGAAACACTGCTCTATAGTATATAGTTTACCTGAGGCATCATAAATGTGATAATGCAGTCATGATAATAAATCTTAACTACAGTACAGTATTAACAATTGGGAGAGAGAACGTATGTACAGGTGTAAAATAAACTTTAAATGAACATTTCGAGCTGCCCACCTGCCACCGTCCCGGAGCGGGTCGTGACCGGGGGAGGCCGCGCGTTGGCCGCCAGAGAGGAGGCCCGCTCGGGGCCCGCCTCCCCGCCTCCCCGGGTGCGGGAATAACGGATAAGAGCGGTTCACCTCTCTCTGGAGGCTTTGTTATCTCCACCTTCGTTTCAGTCCTGATCGTTTTGCTTTTCTTCGGCGCGTCGCCGTCACTAGCATCCGATTCACGCTTTGACGCCATGATTACGAAGGTAAACACGAACACAACGTCGACACGAAGCCACTTAAAATGGCGGCGGCGACGCGGCGCAGTTCTCCCTCGGGCCGGCGAAGCGCCAAAACGCGCAGTGTTTTCAGCATCGCGCAAAGTAGTCCGTCCGTTCGTTAGTACGAACCACTGTGCGTAACTCGAGTTTTTTTAAAAAAAAATCATAGGCATTACGGAGGTAAATCGGCTGTTCGTAACCCGGGGACTACCTGTGTACTACATTATTATCGTAATAACCGGCGGCGGTTATGATTCGTAGTCGACTAGTCCTGCTTGCTACCACTTCGACACTAGCACGCCTACTACAATGCTGTTCAGTTGGTGAGTGAATCACAGGGGACGAACGAACTGTTATTTAACTTCATTTAGCAACAACTAGCTTCCAGCCAGCTACCTCCCCGTCCTCGCGCTGCCCGTTCTTCTTCTGTCCCCTTACAGCAGTCCCTCTCCGCCATCCATCGTATCACAGTGCCAACCAGTGGCGATGGAAGATAGTGTCCACAATCACAACAAATACTAGCACTACTACTACTACTACTACTACTACTACTACTACTACTACTACTACTACTACTACTACTACTACCACCACCAATATTCATACAGTAGTACTACTAATGCAGTGGTACTTCCACTCATACTGCCTTACGAAAACTACTACTACCCCCACTGCCATCCCTTATACTGCTGTTCCACCGATGCAACCACTGTCACTGAAACTTCTTTACCAATGCTAAAGCTGACACTACTATTACGACCACCCCTACAACTGCTACCACTATTACCACTTCTACTACTACCACTGTTAATTACCACTACTACCTCTATTACTACTGTGCAACTTGATTGATTGATTTGTCGATCAAGATGGTGCCGCGGACAATAGCCTTGGTTCTGCGCTCTACTGTACTTTTTCTGTTTTTGTTAAT
Organism: Lampris incognitus; assembly: GCF_029633865.1. NCBI lineage: Eukaryota > Metazoa > Chordata > Actinopteri > Lampriformes > Lampridae > Lampris > Lampris incognitus. Next base: position 145,615,200 of record NC_079212.1, on the reverse strand, counting down.
TTGATCACATACAGCAGGGAAGAACTTTTAAGCCTCCAACTGTCCACTGGACAAACTGAACAAAAGTCTTGCGGAGCTTTTGACTGGTACAGCCCTGTGTGGACTACGACGAAGATGCCGAAGGAGCAAGCGAGCCGGAGCACCACCCCCCCTCCCCCCAGGGATGTGTGCACTCCCCTCTATTCTTATCCCTGTAAACAACTGACTACACCTCAGGTGACCCATCTGTTAAACTCCTGAAGTTTCCGGACGACACAACCACCATTGGCCTTATGTGGGATGGTGGCGTGTCTGCATATAGACAGGAGGTTGAACGGCTGGCCCTCTGGTGCAGCCATAACAACCTGGAGCTGAACACACTCAAAACTGTGGAGATGACGGTGGACTTCAGGAGGAGTCTCCCAACCCCAACACTGCCCTCCCCCACCACCACCACCATAAACAACAGCACGGTGTTTGCGGTGAAAACTTACAGATTTCTGGGCTCCACAATCTCCCAGGACCTAAGGTGGGCATCCAACATATAGACACAATCATCAAAAAGGCCCAGCAGAGGCTGCACTTTGTCCGGAAGTTCTCAGGAACTTCAACCTCCCTGATTCAGCTCTACACTCCAATAATCCAGTCAGTCCTCTGTACATCCATCACTGTCTGGTTTGGATCTGCCAGCAAACAGGACAGGAACACGCTACAACGGACAGTTAAGTCTGCAGAGAAAATCATTGGTGACAACCTGCCCTCCATTCAGGACTTACACACCTCCAGACTCAGGAAAGAGGCAGGCAACATCACTGCAGACTCATCACACCCTAGTCACAACCTGTTCCAACTCCTCCCCTCTGGTAGGCGCTACAGAGCACTGTGCCCCAAAACAATCAGATATAAAGTTTCTTTCCACGGGCTGTCATTCAAATGAACACTTAACACTGTCAAATAAATCCAACCATTTTGTAGATACTGTACTGTACATTGTACGTATACTGGTATGCTCTGTCATGTCCATCTACCACAGGCATCTATGCAAGTGACCTGCTAACAACAACTTTAGCATCTCTGATATATTCTCTGCACTATTACACCTTATCACCCCTCATTTCACTTGTTTTAGTCAATCCTGTATATATGTGAAGATTGTTGTGGTGTAGTGTTGTTATTCTACGTTTAGTACACAGAGAGCCACGAAACCAGAGTCACATTCCATGTATGCAAACCTACATGGTCAATATGATTCTGATTCTACTACTACTTCCTCTACTACACCTACTACCAGTCATACTGCCTTACTAGACCTACTACTGCTACTACTAGTACTACTACTCTATTGTAGGTAAAATTGCAGTACCCCAGGACTATTATACACTGCTGTATTAATGAGCACATGGGTGCAGGATGGCCTGGCGGTTGTTGAAGTATCTGAGGGTCCAGATTGAATCCCCATGTCTCCATATCTGTCCAAGAGCCCATGAGCAAGACAGGTTACCTTGCCTGGTTCACTTTAACTGCCAGCGAAAACACACAACAGTGTTATTTTCTGTTTCAACGCAGGTAAGTGGACCACCCCTCCCTCACTGTTCTCTATTGTACAATTAACTTTTTTAACTACAATGAGAACTGACCGAGCAACACTACTACTACCACTACTGCCATAACTATTCATATTGTTACTACCAGTACTACAATAACAAGTACTACAGACAAGGTAAAGTCATTGTATCCTAGTATGTCTGGCTCTATGTTTAAAACTGATAAATCAGGCTCTGTTCAGCCAGAGCAGAGCAAACACAAGTCAGCCCCACAGTAGGTTTAGATTTGGCACATACAGATGACCGCTGATGCAGCGCTCGGGTCTGGCCGGCGCTCCTCCGTCAGGCTGATGTAGCACACCGCGTGGTGCTGCGATCGGAGCACAGGAAGCTGCTGACTGCAGCAATGCGGTACAACAGAGGACCCAACCCGGCTCAACGCAGAGCGAGCCCAGATTTACTGCTCTGATGGACCAAGGTGCACTTTGCAGATTACAACTGCAGGCCGGGGCGGGGTGCGGTGGTGGGGGGGGGGGTTGCCGTCATTGTTATTTAATTACAGCCATCCTGTCTCCTGACTGGAGCCATCACCAATATGATCCTGATCTGAAAACTGAAAAATGCATAGGAGAGGGCGGAGGGTGGAAAGGGACGAGAAGTCAAATCTATACTCACCAAGTTAACGTGATGGATTTTACATCGTTTACTCTAAATGAGTAAACTGCAGATAGGCTGGCTGTGGATATTAATTCAGTATATTCACACTGCGTCTGTACAGTACGTCACCTCTACACACTGATTTGGTGCAGAATCTTGGCCCAGGGGGAATAGCATCTGTCAGACTTTTCTGGAATCTCTACACAGAATTAAAATGATGGCTTGATACAAAACCAGTATTGTTTTAAATATGATTGCCTTATGAGCTCATCTAAGACATTTTTGTTCAGATTTCAAGTTGTATGGACGAAAGTGCTCCCCTGTACAGTTCAAGACCTCATTTGCCACAACGGTGCTGCATGTAGTAGCAATACAAACCGTCTGTTACCGACGGTAGAAAATAAAATCACACCTCCAACACGAACAGGTTTAGTCTTTATGCAGATTACAACCACGGTGGATCCCAAACACCGAGAAGAGTAGGACTCATACAGTTTACAATCTGTCATGTAGCTGTGTGGTTAATACTAAAGCTAATAATATTAATACTAACCCTAATACTATCATTCATTCATTCATCTAAGTAGGACACTCCAAACGTCCCTCTCCCCAGCAACGCCTTCCAGCTCCTCCTTGGGGATCCCAAGGTGCTCCCAGGCCAGATTGGACATGTAGTCCCTCCAGCAAGTTCTGGGTCTACCCCAGAGTCTCCCCCAAGTCGAACGTGCCCAGTAAACCTCCTAAGGAATGCACCAGGAGGCATCCTAATCAGATGCCCGAACCACCTCAACTGGCTCCTTTCGACATGAAGGAGCAGTGGCTCTACTCTGAGCTCGCTCCGGATGTCCGAGCTCCTCACCCTATCCCTAAGGCTGAGCCCAGACCGGGGCAACATGGAGCCGCCCCCGTGGACCCACCACACATGAGGAGGAGCATTGGGGTAGGGTACAATGCAGGCTGGGCGGCAGGCAAAGGCGGGGACCGGGGCGTGCCAACTTCCGGCATTTGGGACAGAGGAAGATGCGGACAACAGGAAGAGATGGAAATGGATGATCCGCTGTGGTGACCCCTAACGGGAGCAGCCAAAAGAAGAAGAAGAAGAAGAAGAAGTATCTAGTATCTTCTTTCTTTTTTTAATCTAAACTTAACCACTTTCAAATACCATTTATCAGACTAGACTGTCTAGACCAAAAGATTTGTCCTAACCTGACCCATTTAGGACTTCAGCTTCAGGAATGTCTGCTCTAAATCCTAATTACACTTTGTTTTTAAAATCCTTGTTTTTAATTGTAACGCTATTGTTAACGTCTGCTACCACTACTACTACTTTCGGCTGCTCCCGTTAGGGGGCGCCACAGCAGATCATCCGTTTCCATCTCTTCCTGTCCTCTGCATCTTCCTCTGTCACACCAGCCACCTGCATGTCCTCCCTCACCACATCCATAAACCTCCTCTTTGGCCTCCCTCTTCTCCTCTTCCCTGGCAGCTCCATATTCAGCATCCTTCTCCCAGTATACCCAGCATCTCTCCTCCACACATGTCCAAACCATCTCCATCTGGCCTCTCTTGCTTTGTCCCCAAACCGTCCAACCTGAGCTGTCCCTCTAATATAAACGTTCCTAATCCTGTCCTTCTTCATCACTCCCAATGAAAATCTTATCATCTTCATCTCTGCCACCTCCAGCTCCACCTCCTGTCTTTTCATCAGTACCACTGCCTCTAAACCATACAACATAGCTGGTCTCACAACCATCTTGTAAACCTTCCCTTTAACTCTTGCTGGTACCCTTCTGTCACACATCACTCCTGACACTCTTCTCCACCCACTCCACCCTGCCTGCACTCTCTTCTTCACCTCTCTCCTGCACTCCCTGTTACTTTGTACAGTTGACCCCAAGTCTACAATCATCTAAAATCCTGTTCCGCTTCCGGTGTGGGAAGATGGCGATGCGAATTAAAGTTTGCAGTGGCCTCAACCCAGTACTGGTGTGGGTAGATGGTGGCGCAAACTTACATTTGCAGCTGCCTCACCCAGTACCGTCCATGTCCACGTCTATGTCTAAGTTTGTGTCTTTGTTTGATGGCTGGGAGAGCTGGCGCTGGATTGGCAGGGAGAGCTTGGTCTGCTGCATCCTGTGTGCCCAGGGACCACGGCCCTGCCTGGAGCTGCACCCAGAGAGGGCAGTCTGACAGGATGCGGAAGTGGGGCAGGCTAAGCTAACTGCTAGCCCATGCAGACTGGCCGTTACAATAACAGCGAGGGCGGTCTGGCGGTGGCCTCGCCTAGCGTTGGCTGTGTTTTTGGTGTCGTCGTGTGCGGGGAGGTGTGTCGAAGGTGTCTGGCTGGGAGAGCTGGCGTTGGGTCAGCTGGGGACGCCTGGTCTGCTGCATCCGGTGGGCCCAGGGACTATGGCCCAGCCTGGAACTCCTCGGGCAGTCTGACAGGACGCGGAAGCGGGACAGGCTAAGCCAACTGCTAGCCCATTCAAGATGGGCAGTTCCGACAGTCATCCTGGCGTTCGCTGTCTTGGACAGTGAAAAACAATTTTTTTTTATAATATGTTGTATATATGTGTTCTTGTAGTTTGGATATGTGGTTTTGCTTTGTGTTGCACTGCTGTGGGCTGGGGGGGGTTCATTTCATGTGCACAGGTGCATGGAATGAAATGACCAGTAAATGCTTCTGATTCTGAAATTGTTCACAAGTGTGTAGTTAGAACCATTAAATGCCCTATTACTCATTTATTGATCACTATTTACAGCTACTCAATATGAGAGCATAATGGATGCGGTTCAGACCATCCCCGTGCATAACGGGTGGAGGAAGCATCCATCCGGGCAGGAAACTGACGAGGGGGTAAAAAAAAGAAAAAGATGATGTAACAACCTCCTCGTATTCCTGGTCCAGCTCATCTCAGACCATGTACAGTAGCTTAGTATCCGCCAAACAAACAAGAAAAACAAACTGGAGCCACAACAGGCAGCTCTTTATATTCGCCTTACACAAATCCACCCACACCCGGCCCTGGTGCGCTCCCTCTCGAGACGGGGCCTATGTGAGCAAGGCAGCACTGGCCTGGAAAACACAACGCGCCGTGTTGTGTAGCGCACATTCACAGCTGCTGCAGCACACACACACACAAGCACACACACACGCGCAGCATCACAAGCAGACGGCTGAGGAAGAGGGAGTAGAGGAAGAGGGAGTACCGGGGAAATCCTGCGTGAGACTGAAAGTCGGGCTGACGGAGGGAACGCCGGCCTTGAACCTCAGTCCTACTGAAAACCACAAAAGAGGATTCTGACGGGATCTCTGGATGAAAAGACGGCCTTCATCACCGGGGGGGGGGGGGGGGTTGACAGTTGGAGCGGCCGCGTGAGGAAGATGCGTTGCAGATCCGTGTCAACGCGTCGTCTTTGTCTCAGGGCCCTCGTCACAGGTCAGCCACCGCCGACAGGAGAAGAAAGAAACAGCTCATCACAGTCATTTGCATAAATTGCCTTTTAAAACAGCGGACTTATGACAGCCCCCCCCCCTCCCCTCCCCTCCTCGCCTCGAGATAAAAGTGGTTAAAAGCACAAGCAGGACTCTTCTGTCAGGAAGCATTAATCTTCAATCTGGCACGGCCGCGGACGCCTAATAAGGATCACAAATTAGTGTCCAACTTTAAACCCTGGCTAATATTAGCCCGCGTGGCTTGGCCCACATGTGTGACACTATAAATGATGATGGGTAGTGTATGCTCGCGGAAGATAAAGGCCATCAGGTCACCGACGTTTGACAAGTGGATTTTTTTCCCCCCTTTTAACTCAGCGTCGACTCATCTTCACTCTTGATCTGTCGATTATGACAACTCGAAGATGGGTTTAAAATCAGACAACCGGGCCATTACATTTTTCTTTAAGAGGAAAAAGCCAAATATAAACCAGCGAAACAAGAAAATCAAATGCCTGTCTTTTGATTTATCCATTAATCCATCCATCCATTCATCCATTATCCAAATGCTTATCCTGCTCTCAGGGTGGCGAGGATGCTGCAGCCTATCCCAGCAGTCATTGGGCGGCGGGCGGGGAGACACCCTGGACAGGCTGCCAGGCCATCACAGGCCATTAATCCATCTCAGGAATAAATTGGGATGCTCTGATACTGATCCTGGTTTCAGATATCGGGGTGACACCAGGGCAACATGGAGAATCGGTGGGGCGTCTGGGTGGCATGGTGGTCTATTCCATTGCCTACTAACACGGGGAACGCCGGTTCGAATCCCCCATGTTACCTCCGGCTTGATCGGGCGTCTCTATCAATCGGCTCTGTGCATAACTGTAGTCCACTGACTTCCGGCCTCTACTGCAGCGGTCATGCCAGCTTCCTGTTTGTTGGCGTGCACTATTGACAATGGCATATTTTTGGCGATGCCTGCAAGATTTACCGTGGATAAATGTCAACCACATGCACACAACCGTCCACACACTTTCACCTGCACCTGCCAGCAAACGGGTGAAACGTGTCAAGTTGTACATATCAAGTTACGTCCACAATTATGAGGATGGACGGATGGAATTGTGGCGTATAGTTATGTGGACTATAGTTATGTGGACTATAGTTATGTGGAGTATAGTTATGTGGACTATAGTTATGTGGAGTATAGTTATGTGGAGTATAGTAATGTGGAGTATAGTTATGTGGAGTATAGTTATGTGGACTATAGTTATGTGGAGTATAGTTATGTGGAGTATAGTTATGTGGACTATAGTTATGTGGAGTATAGTTATGTGGAGTATAGTTATGTGGACTATAGTTATGTGGAGTATAGTAATGTGGAGTATAGTAATGTGGAGTATAGTTATGTGGAGTATAGTTATGCGCACTATAGTTATGTAGAGTATAGTTATGTGGACTATAGTTATGTGGACTATAGTTATGTGGAGTATAGTAATGTGGAGTATAGTTATGTGGAGTATAATTATGTGGACTATAGTTATGTGGAGTATAGTTATGTGGACTATAGTTATGTGGAGTATAGTAATGTGGAGTATAGTAATGTGGAGTATAGTTATGTGGAGTATAGCAATGTGGAGTATAGTAATGTGGAGTATAGTAATGTGGAGTATAGTTATGTGGAGTATAGTTATGTGGAGTATAGTTATGTGGACTATAGTTATGTGGACTATAGTTATGCACAGAGTCGATTGGCCATGTCTGCGGGTGGGAAGCCGGATGTGGGTATGTGTCCTGGTCACTGCACTAGCGCCTCCTCTGGTCAGTCAGGGCACCTGTTTGGGGGGGGGGGGCTTGGGGGAATAGCGTGATCCTTCCACGTGCTACGCCCCCCTGGTGAAACTCCTCACTGTCAGGTGAAAAGAAGCGGCTGGTGACTCCACATGTATGGGAGGAGGCATGTGGTAGTCTGCAGCCCTCCCCGGATCGGCAGAGGGGGTGGAGCAGAGACCGGGACGGCTCAGAGGGCGGGACGACTGGCCTGGTACAACTGGGGAGAAAAAAAAAGGGGGGGGTCCAAACAAAAAAATAAAAATGGAGAATCGGTGGCTTGACCCAAGACTAAAATGTGATGAAAAAGCCACGAGTGCAAAACGGTTTGATTTTCTGCATTTTTGGCACATCAACAGCCTGTGTTTATTCAGTGGTGGAATAAAAACTGACTCCATCTCATTTATGTTTCTCATTGACCCCCAACTGATTACTGAAGTCTTCACTGTTCAGCAGTGGATCAGAACCTGGTACCAGCCTATGTTTAAGACTCATACTTGGAATGGGTTGTGGATATGAAGACGTGACATTGGTGCATCCAGACTTATACTTAGTACGGCTCTTAATCACACGGCACACCAAACATCCCACATGGTGGACGGTGGTCAAAGAGGAGCCATTAAAACAGACTGTACCGGGCCCTCACGGCGCGGGCCGGAGGCGGCCTGGTGCGGGCCGGCAGGCTGGCAGCATGGCTACCTGGCCGCTGTACTGCATGTGATGAATGGCAGCAGGTGGGCTGCGTCCATGACAGCACCAACCCTCGCTCAGCGCTTCCTTTATGCTGCCCCGCTGGCGTATGGCTAATCAGTAACACGACACACGGTACATGTGCTCTGCCACAGAAATACCGTCCACGCCCCCTGTGGACACGGACAGATATGGAATTAAAGCCGGAGGAGACGGGGGGGGGGGCAGCTGATAGCATGTCAAGACGTGTGTGTGTGTGTGTGTGTGTGTGTGTGTGTGTGTGGTTGTTGGAGGCCTCTGCAGGGAGAGACCAGACTGCAGCAGACTGCAGCAGAAACTTCATCTCTCTGAATCCGTCCTGCTCTCCATGACAACAGAGACAGACAATGAGGAGAGGTCCGGACTGCAGAGAGAGCGAGAGAAAGAGAGAGAGCAAGCGAGAGAGAGAGCGAGAGAATGAGTGAGAGAGAGAAAAGAAAGTGTGAGACAGACAGATTCCAAAAGCACACAAACAAAAACAGAGAGAGCAAGAGAGAGGCAGGCGACAGAGAGAGTTAGACATACGGGGGGGGGCAGGCAACAGAAAGCAAGAGTTAGAGAGACATACAGAGAGAGAGACAGAGAGAGAGACAGGCAGAGAGATGGGGATAGACAGAGACAGAGAGAAGAGGATAGACGGAGACAGAGAGGAGGATAGACGGAGACAAAGAGAGGAGGATAGACAGAGACAGAGAGAGGAGGACAGATGGAGACAGACAGAGGGGAGGATAGATGGAGACAGACAGAGGAGGATAGACGGAGACAGAGAGAGGAGGACAGACGGAGACAGACAGAGGGGAGGATAGATGGAGACAGACAGAGGGGAGGATAGTGGAGACAAACAGAGGAGGACAGACAGAGACCGAGAGAGAAGGACAGACGGAGACAGAGGGGAGGATAGATGGAGACAGAGAGTGGAGGCCAGACGGAGACAGAGAGAGGAGGACAGACGGAGACAGACAGAGGGGAGGATAGACGGAGACAGAGAGAGGAGGACAGACAGAGACAGAGACAGAGAGAGGAGGATAGACAGAGACCGAGAGAGGAGGATAGACAGAGACAGAGGGGAGGATAGATGGAGACAGAGAGAGGAGGACAGACAGAGACCGAGAGAGGAGGGTAGACAGAGACAGAGGGGAGGATAGACAGAGACAGAGAAAGGAGGATAGACAGAGACAGAGAAAGGAGGATAGACAGAGACAGAGACAAAGAGAGGAGGATAGACGGAGACAGAGAGAGGAGGACAGACAGAGACAGAGAGACGAGGATAGACAGAGACCGAGAGAGGAGGACAGACGGAGACAGAGGGGAGGATAGACGGAGACAGAGAGAGGACAGACAGATGCAGAGAGAGGAGGACAGACGGAGACAGAGAGAGGAGGACAGACAGATGCAGAGAGAGGAGGCCAGACGGAGACAGAGAGAGGAGGACAGACAGATGCAGAGAGAGGAGGACAGAGGATTGTCTGGACTGAAGGGCTGTCTGTCTTGTCCAGCATCACCAGCTGACACTGGGCTCACGTTGTGTGAACACACAGAGGTGCTGCAGGGAAGGTCAGGCCCAGAAGAGCTCCAGAGGAGCTCCAGAAGAGCTCTAGAAGAGCTCCAGAGGAGCTCCAGAAGAGCTCCGGGTGCTTCTGTAAATGTTACATTAACCTTTCTGTCATGTGTTCAACCCTCGCCGCTCCAGACATGTTGTGCTATCTCACATCTTATGAGACGACGGCAGAAAACCAGGACACACGTTTAACGTTTTTCTTGTTTTGACTTCATATTCACATATTAGCTTATGTTGTCTTTACCGTGTAACTGCTGCTGGTGCCTCTGGATCAGCATCCAGGCCAACATCAGAATCAGAACCATTTACTGGTCATTTCACTCCATACACATTCCATACACCCGCACACAAGAAATGAAACGAAACGTCGTTTCCCCCAGCCCACAGCAGTGCAACACAAAGACAAAAACACACACATCCAAACTACAAAAACACACACATCCAAACTACAAAAACACACATCCAAACTACAATAAACTACAAAAACACACACATCCAAACTACAAGAACACACACATCCAAACTACAATAAACTACAAAAACACACACATCCAAACTACAAGAACACACACATCCAAACTACAATAAACTACAAAAACACACACATCCAAACTACAAGAACACACACATCCAAACTACAAAAACACACACATCCAAACTACAATAAACTACAAAAACACACACATCCAAACTACAAGAACACACACATCCAAACTACAAAAACACACACATCTAAACTACAAGAACACACACATCCAAACTACAATAAACTACAAAAACACACACATCCAAACTACAATAAACTACAAAAACACACACATCCAACATATCCAAAAAAAATAAAATAAAATTCACTGCCCAAGAGAGCAAACGCCAGGATGACTGTCGGAACAGCCGGTCTGCATGGGCTAGCAATTAGCTTAGCCTTCCCCGCTTCCGAGTCCTGTCAGGCCGCCCAAGGAGCTCCAGGCAGGGCCGTGGTCCCTGGGCCCACCGGACACACCAGGCCAGGCTCACACAGCCGATCCAACGCCAGCTCTACCAGCCAGAAACCCTCGACACACCTCCCCGCACTCCACACGACGACACCAAAAACACAGTCAACGCTAGGCGAGGCTGCCGCCAGACCGCCCTTGGTGTTATCGGAACTGCCGATCTGCATGGGCTAGCGGTTAGCTTAGCCTGCCCCGCTTCCGCATCCTGTCAGACCCCCCTCTGTGTGTTTCCTCTTCTGGAACAGCTCCAGGCAGGGCCACAGGACACAGCAGACCAGGCTCTCCCAGCTGATCCAGCACCAGCTCTCCCAGCCATCAAACCAAGACAAACTTAGACGCAGACGTGGACAAAGACACTGCATGGACGGTACTGGGTGAGGCCGCCGCAAACGTGAATTCGCACCACCATCTTCCTACACTGGAAGCGGAACATGAGATGAACGGTGGGCGAGTATTACCAAACCAGACGACAGCCAGTCTCAAATCAATAAGCATCATTTAACTTCCACACTTTCTTGTTTGGTGTACCTGAACCCGTAGATGAACACAACAAACATGTACTGCCGGGGCGGGGCGATAATTCCATATTATCGTTTGGTTATAGTCATTGTGTTATCATTATCATCCTATCATTTATTCACTATTCTCATTTATATGCTGTAATACTGCGACTTAAAGATGCGTACAAATCAAAATGAAGACTGGTCAATGGGTTAAAGCTGCTGTAGGTACTTTCTTTAACGCCATTTTGTAATTTTCGGAGAAATTCCCCTTATATACTAACAGGCATCCATCAAGTCAATGTACTGTGGAAAGATCTGGTCTCTCTGGCTGCTCCAGGAGCTGAGCTGATTCGTTAAAAATCTATCTGGCCGGAACAAACCAACCAATCACAGCTAAGCAGCATCCCTAATTCAATGTCAATCATGTCACCCCTCCCCCCCATTGGTTGCAACATTTGTTTTTGACTGTAGGATATTCTAATGATCATATTAGCAATAGCCAATGGTTACATTTACATGCAATCCAATGCCACATTTACCAGAAGTTGGTTAAAATCAATACTTAAAAGGTGTTAACGTGGTTTTAACATCATGTGGTTCCTCTGAAACGCAGATGTAGGTGGATCTTCCAGTACTTCCTGTTGTACATACCACCACTGTGACCAACAGAGAAAATTCTTCAACCCCCCCACCCCCCAATTGTACCCGGTCAATCACCCTGCTCTTCCGAGCCGTCCCAGTTGCTGCTCCACCCCCTCTGCTGATCCAGGGATGGCTGCAGACTACCACATGCCTCTTCCGATACATGTGGAGTCGCCAGGCGCTTCTTTTCACCTGACAGTGAGGAGTTTCGCCAGGGGGATGTAGCGAGTGGGAGGATCACGCTACTTCCCCCAGTTCACCCCCCCCCCCCCGAACAGGCGACTCGACCGACCAGAGGAGGCGCTAGTGCAGCGACCAGGACAAATACCCACATTCGGCTTCTGAACCCGCAGACATGGCCAATTGTGTCTGTAGGGATGCCCTACCAAGCTGGAGGTAACACGGGGAACCAACAGAGAACATTATTGATTACAAAGATTACCTATTATGATCTATTTCATGCTCAAGTCTCGCTAAAAACATGGCATTTCCCCAGGGCGTCTGGGTAGCGTGGTAGTTTATTCCTTTGCCTACCAACGTGGGGATCACCGGATCGAATTCCCGTGTTACCTCCGGCTTGGTCGGGCATCCCTACAGACACTATTGACCGTATCTATGGGTGAGAAGCCGGATGTGGGTATGTGTCCTGGTCACTGCACTAGCGCCTCCTCTGGTCGGTCGGGGCACCTGTTCGGGGGGACTGGGGGGGGGAAATAGCGCGTTCCTCCCACGTGCTACGTCCCCCTGGTGAAACTCCTCACTGTCAGGTGAAAAGAAGCGGCTGGCGACTCCACATGTATGGGAGGAGGCATGTGGTAGTCTACAGCCCTGCCCAGATTGGCAGAGGGGGTGGAGCAGCGACCGGGACGGCTTGGGATAGCAGGGTGATTGGCCAAGTACAACTGGGGAGAAAAAGGTGGGGGAATCCAAAAAACAAACAAACAAAAACCAAAAAAAAAAAAAAAAAACCATGGCATTTCACCAACTGTACTGTCCAAACAAACATCCGGTTGGTTCCCTGTCTGCTGACCTTTCACACGCACAGCTTCAAAAAGCCGACTAAGTCATTAACATTTGTTCAATCCATCCACCCAAACCGCTTTTCCTGCTCTCAGGGTCGCGGGGATGCTGGAGCCTGTCCCAGCAGCCATTGGGCAGCAGGCGAGGAGACACTATTGGCGGGTGAGAAGCCAGATGTGGGTAGCGCCTCCTCTGGTCGGTCGGGGCGCCTGTTCAGGGGGACTGGGGATAATAGCGTGATCCTCCCATGCACTACGTCCCCCTGGTGTCAGGTGAACAGAAGTGGCTGGCGACTCAACATGTATCGGAGGAGGCATGTGGTAGTCTGCAGCCCTCCCTGGATTGGCAGAGGGGGTGGAGCAGCGACTGGGACGGCTCGGAAGAGTGGGGTAATTGGCCAGTACAACTGGGGAGAAAAAAAAGGGGGGGGGATTAGGTGATTTGTTTCGCACCAATTAACAAACTCCCTTACTTCTGAATGGTAGATGTTTGTATCATCGTATCTATAAAGTAAACTTGAGATGGCAGAATCGTCTTGAGTATTTGAAAATATGACTGGGCAAGTGCCTGGATGAACACTTGTTTGTGTGCAGTATAAAAAGAAGTGGTGAGGTGACAGAGCCCTGTGGAGCTCCGGAACTGATAGATTTTAGCTGAGACAGACTGTTATTCACTGATAACGGAAAAGTTGATATCCAGCTGTCTGAGTTTCTGAGTTAAAAGATACAGCTGAAGATCATTTAAAAGCAGAACTATAATCAATAAAAAGCAGCCGAACA